>NW_026042415.1:392500-396978 GCF_023856365.1 Brienomyrus brachyistius | reverse complement strand
GATCCTCCGTTGAAGTGCAAATCTGATGAATTACTGTAGCAGATTGCTGTTATTAATTATTAAAGCGTATTTTATAAATATTCAGGTCTGTCATGCATCTCTTAATGAGAGCTTTAGAGGAGGTTACATCCTGTGCACCATCCCAACGTGTCAGAGATATCGCTTTTAATCACGGCCGCGTCAGGTCTGCGCTTCCACCCTAAAAAAACTGCAACGGCGTGAAAACCCAGGCGCCTTTGGACCTCGGCGGGGCGGGGGGGCCGGGGAGGGGCGGGGGGCCGGGGAGGGGGCGGGCAGCAGCCTTACGGAAAAAAAGAAAAATCACCCACAGTTGCTGCCCACCGTGGGATTATTGCCACGGTTACAGGAGAATAATGCATCAGCATCCTCCGTGGCTCCTGGACACGCCCAGTCCCTGTGCCGCTCACACCATATGGGCCATCTGCATATTCATAGCCCGCTGTCTGCGCAGTCGCATGCTTAAACACTGCCCCCTGACTTCAAATACTGGGGCAAGCCGGTGAAAAGTTTCCCCCTCTGTTCCTCAGCCCACCCTGCATGCTCCTGGAGGCAGCAGAGTGCTTGTTATTTGTATTGTATTATTAGTGGTATCATTGCTGTTATCAGCAGCGGTGTTATTATTAATATTAGGTGAAGGTTTCAGGCATGCCCGCGCGCGCTGTGGCCTGATGTAGCCTGTGCGCTGTGGCCCGCTGTGGCCTGATGTAGCCTGTGGCCCAATGTAGCCTGCGCGCTGTGGCTCGCGCACGCTGTGGCCCGATGTAGCCTGATGTAGCCTGTGCGCTGTGGCCCGCTGTGGCCCGCTGTGGCCCGCGCGCTGTGGCCCGATGTACCCTACATGCTGTGGCCCACTGTGGTCCGCGCGCGCTGTGGCCCGATGTAGCCTGCGCACTGTGGCCCACTGTGACCCGATGTAGCCTGCGCACTGTGGCCCGCTGTGGCCCGATGTAGCCTGCGCACTGTGGCTCACTGTGGCCCGATGTAGCCTGCGCGCTGTGGCCCACTGTGGCCCGATGTAGCCTGTGCACTGTGGCTCACTGTGGCCCGATGTAGCCTGCGCGCTGTAGCCCACTGTGGCCCGCTGTAGCCTGCGCGCTGTAGCCCACTGTGGCCCGATGTAGCCTGCGCGCTGTAGCCCACTGTGGCCCGATGTAGCCTGCGCGCTGTAGCCCACTGTGGCCCGATGTAGCCTGCGCACTATGGCCCACTGTGGCCCGATGTAGCCTGTGGCCCGCTGTGGCCCACTGTGGCCCACTGTGGCCCGATGTAGCCTGCGTGATGTGGCTCACTGTGGCCCGCTGTAGCCTGTGCACTGTGGCCCACTGTGGCCCGCTGTAGCCTGCGCGCTGTGGCCCACTGTGGCCCGCTGTAGCCTGCGCGCTGTGGCCCACTGTGGCCCGCGCGCACTGTAGCCTGCTTCTCCCATTCAGGTTTGTTCTGCTTGCTCTCTCTGAAAGATGCAGCAGATTCAAACAGCGGCTCTGTCTAATTACCGCGGCCGAGTGTGGCGCTTAAGCAACCGGACCCGGGAAATGGTGACAGCCACAGTTTGAAATCCTGAGCTGTACCCTTGAGAAAGGAGCTTAACACCACCACCCCCCCACCCTCTCCTGGCTCATGCTTCACCGGGCCGCCCCCGATGTTATCTGAGCGTGAGGTCTGCGCTCAGCTGTCTTGCCGTCCCACGCCAGCTCCTTAGAGAAGGCGTAATTACCCAGGCCCGGAGCTTGCCAACACCCTCCATCCGCCCCCCCCGCACACCGGCCCGTGTGACAGACCTGCCGGCACACGACTGCCGAAACGGGGGGGTGTTGTTATGAGCTGAGCCTGGTGCCCAGCTGATGGCTAATATGGGAGCAGGAGGAATCCCACAGCTCAGGAGGCAGCGAGCGGCCCGCTACTCAGCCGGACAGCCAGACGGCCCCCGCCCGCATATGGCCCTGCAGCTCTCCCAAGCTGCTGCCCCATCACCTCCTCTGGGGAGAGCTTGTCGATACAGATGTGCACTCTCCAGACTAGGGCCGGAAGACGGGTCCTTGGCCGCCATGCCCCCTGCTGGTCCACGTTGCTACTGTGGCAGCGCTGCAGGGTGTTCGCAGCATAAACTAATAATACCCCACAGTTCCAAACTCCGTGGAGTCGTGAAGGGGGGGACTCTCTGGGTTGTTTTATCACTAATAAGGTGCCCGTGCCCCGCATTCCCCGCCCCCCCCGCCCCCAACCCATGCGCCCGACGTCTTTATCGAAGGCGACGCGGCTCTCCAGAACTCCACACCACAACCCCCCAAAAATGTCTCCCACCCGGCATGCTGAAAATTGGAGCCGATTTGATGGTGAGATCAAAAAAAGACAAAAAGAGGAAGGTGGGGAGCGGGCTGTGGGTAGCCTCACGCGCCGTCAGTGACTGGAGATCCTCGCAGGAAGGCCATGGCGCGGCTGCAGCGGCTAATGCTGCACGACACAGGGAGAAAAGGCGGGTGTGGGGGGGTGGGCACTTCAGAGGGATTCGGGTGGGGGGGGGGGCTGTCAATGTTGACTCTCCCCAGCCGGCAGAGAACAGACGGCACCGGCAGGCACATCACAGCCAATTCGGCGCTTATCTGAGGAACGCCGTCTCCCTCGAAAAACAGCACCGATCCATCTGTGAGATGATGCAACAGCGGCCTGGACCGCATGCGTACGCTGTGAGCCGCAGATGTGTCCCCGAATGATGCGGCGTTACACACGTATCCATAGGCACGACCCCGCATTCAGCTCCTAATGAACAGCCTGATAACGGAGACGCTGTTGAAATACACCGTATTCTTCATCTGTGAAATTTACACTCAAAAGTTCTGTACAAAAACTGTATGCTGCATGTTATATTAAAGGTATAACATTAGTTACCAGCCATGTCACACCTCTTGTTGCCATGCCATGCGACTGGTGCATATTTCACAGGGCCTCTGCTGGGGAGGGCAGTCAGTAGGGTTGCGGTGGTGGGGAGGGGGCTTTACTGGCACACCCAAACAGGTGCCCGGGGGGCCTGGGCACGATGCGTGCCTAAGGCTGGTCCAGTTGCTCCGACCAACACTGAGGCTTCTGACATTGTTTGTCTTGGGGTGCCAGGTTAATAACTTGGATCAGACAGATGAATGTCGGCATTTGGAAGACACAGGTCCACCTTGTGGGGGGGAACTTGGCTTCCACTTGTGCAGGCGAGGAGCTCAATGCGAATCCCGCAGCGAAACACCTTAGTATCCATACATCTGTATAGCTGAGAAGCGTCTCAGTCACCTGAGACTCACTGTATGGTTTTTTCATCATGCTCCAGCCCCCTTCCCTTATTTGTACAGCTGCATGTTTACTGACGGTCATGTGGTTCACAGAGATTAGAACCTACAGCTTTATGACCACAGCTACATGCCCCCCCCCCCCCCACGAACTGTCACACTGCTTCAGCAGCCCAGACGACTTGCTGTGGCAGACCTTCCTCTCAGGCGGCCCCCGGATACGACGGACCCGCAGCCCGCATGCGAGCACAACTCTGGCAAGGCAGCGGCTAGGCTAATGTCTTCCCCAGGAATCGGACGCAGGGGGCGGAGGACAAACAAAAGCCACTCTGCTATATCAGTTTAGTTAGCGGGAGAGTTACGGGATGAGTTACGGCCTGAGCGCCACTGGGGGGCCTGTATTTACGAGGCTGCTGAGTGAGTGTTAAATCCCTGGTAAGATATAAAGTCATCGGCGGGCAGAGAGAGCAAACATTTCACTCCGTCTAAAAGGTGGTTAGGAGAAATGAAAGCTGTTTCTCTTCCCGGTGAGGCGCTAGTCCTCACTCAAACGCTTGCTGGGGGCCAGGGAAGGGGAGGGCAGTGCTACAAAAAAAAGGAATTGCAATCAAGTGGCATGAAGCTTTAAATTGCATTTGAGTGGCACTGAATATTCCCAGTATTCTCCAAAGAGGCGGGACCCCGCTGGACCCCATCACAGCCACTGCCAACACTGGCACTTGTTGCTTCAGCCGATCGCTCACTTTTATACGCCACTGTATACTGAATCACACTGTATGCCTCGTCACTGACCGGCTGCCTCATCACCGGCCGGCTGCCTCGTCACAGGCCGGCTGCCTCATTACTGGCCGGCTGCCTCATCATTAGCCGGCTGCCTCATCACAGGCCGGCTGCCTCATCAGCACACATATATGGGAATCCAGCATGGGGCCGGTTAATGTCCATTCAGTTACGGTGGGGCGGGGGGGGGAGGTGACACGGATACGGCTGATGGGGGCGGACGTGCCATACTGACCCAGAGAGAGATATCTTCTGACTGACTGAATGGCGCTCTGACTGAAATGTGAGGCTCTGGGAGCTGATTGCTCCGAATTCCCCCCCCGAAGAGCACACTCGCCCCTCCCCTGCCCCCCCACTACCGGCAATCACAATTATTACTCTAAGAAAAGGCTCTATATTTGCATT
>NW_026042415.1:300000-387500 GCF_023856365.1 Brienomyrus brachyistius | reverse complement strand
GCGTCTGCCCTCACGGCTCCGTCGCTACATTGTTCAAAACATGTTTTCTGTCCCCCTCTACCCCCCCCAACCCACCCCCACCCTGCGGCCCTCCAACACAATGCGAGACAGAGGAGCAGGAGACTGGATAAATACTATTTTATGTATCACTGTATGAATTCCGCGACAGTAATTACAGTGCTCACGCCAGGCTCCCACACTGAGCAGACCTGGCAGCTCGCACTGCCGTCATGTAAAACTGTGGGTGTACAAAGTACTTGACAGTGTTTGTTCGAAAACTGAAAGGAAATGAAGTTAAACAACAAAAAAAAAAGGAATATTAGGGATTCACTGACATCCCATAAGCTAAGCTGGCATAAAATAACATGTACAAATGCAGAAGCGTATAGCAGTATGAAGGGATGCTGCCCTTATAGGCCACCCTGGGGTGTAAACCACCGTTTGGAAGCTTTTAGAGACAATTTCCTTTTTTTTGTCTTCCCATCAAGTTGTCCTTTACTTTTATCGCTGTGACAACAATAACACGCCTGTGTCCCAAACTAAACATTCCCACCGTGAATAACAGGCCCTATTTCACTAGCCCCCTCTAGACAGCCCCGCCACCCCCCCCACCCCCGATCCCCCCCCCACCACACCAAACTGTTTACACTGTAACGTCAGTACACCGGGCTTTCCTGTGCTAAAGGTATACTATTAGAGTTTAAGCCATAATTACAGGGGCCAAACGGGCCAAGCCTGGGCCATCTGTGCGGTGCCGAATTAATGCACCCCAACGTCCTGGGCCCTGTGGTCCGCGAGAGATGTTTACACCACATCCATGCTGTACCCTGTGCAGCATACTTGGTACTCAAAGGGGAGTTCAATTTCACACAAAGCGATGACAGGAAGGCTGTGAACCTCCACTTTCAGATTTTAAGGTGCAGTGCAGGTGGATTTCTCACAGAATTCTCAGACCACCGTAAAACCCTGGTTAGGACCAACTCTCTGTCTGTCTGTCTGTCTGTCTGTCAGTCACCTGTCTCACTGAGAGCACACACCGGTCAGGGGCCTGAATGAAATCGAAATTTAATGTGATTAATTAAAAAAATAAGACATGCCGGGGTCAACAATCTGGCTGACTTGAAAACGTGACTTAAAAAAGGCTATCTGCGTCATGCACCCCAGGCCGACGGAGCAGTAAACCAGCGTATCGCTGTCAGGGGCCTTAAAAAGCACGATTAAGCTGGAGTTAATTATTAAAATGTATAATTATTGACCCCTATTTTCTATTCCCCTGGAAGTACATTAGATATATAAACGGGGCAGGATGGAGTGAGAAGCGCGTCTCTCCAGGCCGGCTAATGCGCTTCTCCATGCACCAGCATCCTCCTGGCTAAAGTGCCCTCTTACTGATGAAGACACCACCACTTAACGAGCCTTTTTCCTTTTTTTTCCATTCAAAATGAAGTATTGCTGAAGCCATCAACAAACATTAATATCAGGCCCCCCTGCCGGACTCTAACCACCTTCGCTCCGGCTTCCACTGCACAGGTCAGGCAGGGAAGCTCTGGAGGTTAACAGTCCCACAGGGGGCTATCACGGTGCTGGGGGAACATCTTCACCGGGGCTTCAGGCTCTGGTCTGGCAGCTAGGCCCGAGTAAGGGTGTACTCGGGGACAGCAATTAAACACTCACTGTCATGTTAGTTTTTTTTGGTTGTGGCGACTAAGTTGCAGAAGTGTTTCTCTTTTGTTGTTCATTTAGAGGCTAATTAATAAAAGAAAATATATTGTGTATGTGTTTGATTGTGAACTGAGTGCAAGGAAAACTAGCAGACCTGCCGCTTTTGAAGCAGAGGGCGGCCCTGGCTGCTCTGCATAGATCCTCTTTCTTCAAAAGCCTCCGACAGCTGCCTGTACTGGTTCCGTTTCCGGTTTTTGATGGGGGGGGGGGCAGCTTTGACCCTGACAAAGCAGCAGGGGTTGGGACAGGGGCAGCAATGACTTTGACAGCCAAGTCAGCAACACGACGGTGGAATTATTAGGGTGCTTCTTCCACACGCTGGACACCAAGGGCAGGTGGATTAAAGTATTAAAACAATCGCATTTCGATCTTGAAATAGTCTGTTCAAGATCAGCCAAAGGCAGACAAAGGCCAGGGTGAGGGTGGGGGGGGGCAGGGCTGTTACCAAAATGTTTCCTTCCCCAAACTAGATGCCAAACAATGGCCAGATAATGAATCTAATGGATAACGGGATAATGTGGGCCATCGCAGTGGAAAGCAAACTGGCACATAATTCACCTCATGCTGTGGCAAATCTGGTCACAGATCTTTCTGCGATGTAACAGCCTCTGAACGACAGAGAGATACCAAAAAAACACAATAATGTAATCAATCGCTACAAGCAAGCGACTTTTAAGCAGCTCTCTGCTAATTAGGGACGTCTGAGGGGGAGACGTGCGTTACGTACACTGCGGACCGGGCTCTGCTCACCGCCGAAAGTTCATAACACCTAAAGGTGGCGCCAGCGAGAGTACAGCGAAATGTGCGGGCGAGCACCTTTTCATCTAATTGACGAGCAATTACCGGCGAGCTCCTCCCCCGCCAACTTCGAGTGGCCTCAAACTGAACAGCACCCGTCGGAACTTCCTTCAGAATTTTTTTTCTAGTGTGTTTTGTGGAGGGAAATTCAAAAAGGAAACAAAAAACTGGCATCAAAAAGGGAGCTGACTATAAGCAGTGTTCTTGTTTTCCCTGAGAAAAAGAACACAGGAGCCTGGGATGGCCTGCGGGCGGCTGCGCTCCTTGCGGGGTACGCGGAGAAGGGCCCCGCTTTACATCCCTCAGAAGTCCATTAGGAGGGCTGCCTGCGCTCCTGAGGCTTTATCTTCTGAGAACAGCAGCATTGGTGGGGTGTTATTAACGCTTCATTAGCCTGCACTCCGAGTGGACAAGCAACAGCGCCCCCCTCAGATGCCGTGTGAATTCACCTTAAGGCGATGGGCCTGCCGGAGGGGGGTGGGAAAACACAATTAGTCCCGCCTCTATTTTTGTTTGTGTTTGGGCATCAATCTCTTGCTCAAGCAGGAAGGAAATACCTTCTAGAATATTTCAGCACAGCTCAAAATGACTGTACTCCGTTCCCTCGTCTCCGTAGCTCCGCAGATCAAAAAAAGCATGTCTGCACTTGCAGACTGAGGTAATTTCCAATTCTCGCCGAGTTATTTTTGCAAATCCTCCTCCTTTTTTTTCTTCCTGTGTCTATTTCCCCCCCCGATTGCAGTTGGAAAATCCCTCCTTCGCTCGGCGCTGCCTTTTGAAATGACTCTAGTTTTGAAATGGAACCTATGACATCCCAATTACGGCCGGTTGGGAAATGAGAATGGAAAAAGAACAGCAAACTAAACCCAGCGTATTAATCATAACTGGCGATAATGAAGGTGAGCCGTGGTGAAAGGTAAGCTTCTTAGCGACGTGCGGCACACCTGGTGTCTCCCTAGCACCGCGCAGAGCCTTGACCTGATCAGCATTGCGAAAGATGGTCGAGTGGACGTCTCGAAGGCCCTGGTGGTCCAAGCTGCGCCCACAGAGATGCACAGGGGATTCCTGAGGGATGAAAAATGGCCCGGAGCCGCTAACCCAAGCCGACAACTTCTGGGCCACCGGACCCCGAGGTCAGCTGGAGGAAAAGGAGCTCACTAAGGAGAGACCGCCCACCGCAGCACAAAAGGGGATTATTGGCCAGGGCCATCTGCCACCCTCTTCCTTACGCTCTGAAGGACGGTCTCGTCTTCTCCTACTCACTGGGCTAATCCCGCACTCCCGAGGATGACTTCCAGGCCCGACTCACATCTAAATTCTGCAGCTTTCATGTGGGTTTTTTGGATCCCTGAAGTCGGTCTGCCTTGCTTACCCTCAGCAACGCCATCTCCTGCTTAGGGTTGGAGGCCGTCCAGCTCTGTAGCAGTGGCTGTGCCACCTGACCTCCTGGGGAGTGATGGGTACTAGTCCGGCTGTTTGAAACCCATTTGTAAGGTTCTGTGTGTGTCTGCGGGGGGGGTCAAAGGTCACGTTTGTTGACTATGCAGCTGGCTGGTTAGAGTGCAGCTTGATGGGGCTGCATTACAGGCCCTGTAGCCCCCGCCTCAGCAGCGTGCGGCGTCCCCAGCACACTGAACCCCCCGTCGACTCCACCCCCAGGGCCGCCCAAGGGGTCCCTCCCAACCTCGTGCCACAGTTGTATTGACAGTTCCTGCCAGCGTTAGCCGCTAATTTGTTTTGGGATCTGGTCTCATGCGCAGCCCTGCCCCCCCGGGCCACCTCATTGGCGGCTACCTGCCGGTGTGGCGCAGAGCACTTGACCCGCCACTCTCGCTTATTTCCAGCACTCTAATTGTCGTTTAATCACATATCAACCTGTCACTTAAAGAGGCCCTTTTTTCCAGACGCAGGAATTTACATATTGTGGGGAACTAATTTCAGTTCAAAAAGCATGGCTGCCTGTTAAAGGTGCCCCCCCCCCCCTTTCACTCACTTCAGCTTTTGGCACAGCTGGGGGGGCTGATGACACAGGAGCACGCCATAGCAGAGCTGCTCGGGTTTGGGATGGATGTGGGCGGGTAGCCCCCCCGCAGGAAACGGGGTGAGCCAGTAGACAGAGGCCATGTGCTCCCCCCGGCGTGCGGGACAGGACCGGCCTCCTGAGACTGCCCAATTTAATTACACTTGGGGGGGGGGGGCGGGGGTCTTTGTTCCACCTTTTATTGCATTAATTGATAAAAGGGTGGGGTGGACTGGGATGGGGTGGGCAGATGTTCCACTGTGAGTCTCTGCACACCCCCCAGCACCATGCCGGGAGAGCTCTAATCCCATCAGGGCTCAAGCCCGTTCACAGCCCCCTGTGCCCCCCCCGTCCCCCCAGCCCCGATCCCACCGCGGTGGGCTGGAGTCACCACAGGACCGGCTGGGACCTGCGTTAATTAAGCACCTTGTCAGGGGGCCCGAGGATCTGGGCTGGACGGTGTCATCACAACAGGTCAGCTTCCAGGACCCCAGAGAGAGAGAGAGAGAGCGAGAGAGAGAGAGGTAGGAGGGCACTGCACCTGACAGGCAGACACCTTTGGGGCGTGCCGCATGAAGGCGTATCACATGCTTCTGAAGCTCTGTTTTTATCTCTAAGGCTCATATTTAAACATACGTTTTATTTCAGCCCTTCACTCAGCTATTGTCAGCACCTGGCAGGAACACACAAAAATGGTCCCCTTGCCCTAGCCTCACCCGCCTGTCCGTTTTGCTAGCGCCGGCGCCCCACCCCCCACAGCGGGTTTTGGGCCATCGTCTCCTGTGATGCCGGCAGCGGCACCTTAAAGGCTGTGGCTTGAGCCTGTGACGACCTACGGGGGGGGGGCTCAGCAGGGGGGAATCGCTGATGGGTGGGGATCTAGCAGATGGCTCTGGGTCCTGTTAGGATGACGTGCTGCAGATTCAGGAAGGATACATGCTGTACTGTCCTCACGCTCGCATTCACAGGTGAGCATCTCAGAACCCCCCCCCCCCCTGCCTCCCATGGGTCCTCGCCGCTGCAGGTTAACCAGCGACCACCCCGCTGATCCTGTTTAACGAGGCTGTCGTCCTCCGCTGCATGCGGCAGGTACTGAGGCACGCAGAAAGAAGATGGGGCGATGCCCTCAGGCTCGGCCGGGACTCAGGGACGAGTTGGGTCTCCTCTGAGAAAAAAGAGCCTCAGTTCTGCGATGGACAGCTGTTACATGCTGCTCATGGTGAGTGTGTGTGTGTGTGTGTGTGTGTGTGCTGGTGCTCCTGTTCCTCTCCCTTGATCCCCACCAATTTTTCTCCTTCCTCTCCTTTTCTTGTTTCCTGTGAGGAGTCAAGACGTCTCAAGACTGTCAGAAGCATTTTGCAGAGCAGGTTCGGTAAAGGGAAGGAGGAAAAAAACACACCGGCCATGTCCACACGGACACACACCCGTGCACGCGCACACACACACACACACACGCACACACACACACACACACACACGCACGCACACACACACACACACGCACGCACAAGCGTGCACCGGGCTGTCAGGTAAATTAGATCTGAAAGCTGACAATTTCTGACCATATTTCCTTGATTATTTCGAACAAATGCACACCAGCCGCTCTAAGGAGATTAAAGTGACATAAAAGTCCCGAGTGGGGGGGGCGAAGAATCCAGGTCACCCCCATTCGTCCCTCAGTCTGACAGCAGCTATATCGCTATCCAATCCAATAAAAATCCCCCCCCCAACTCCGCTCCTTTTGCTTTAATTAATTTTACAGCTAGCTTGCTTAATTACTTTCAATCAAAATCCTCTTGCCATCACAAAATTAGAAATGGTTCAACTCCATTAGTCTAAATTCTTCATTTACATACACAAAGACTGTCAGCTCTTGCTAAGCAAACGGCCTGTCTCTTGATGGGCTTTTTTTTCCCTCTCTTCTTACAACACTGTTAATTTTTTTTTAAAGGAGAAAAGGGGCATAAAGCACCTCAGGAGATGAAGCCCACCTCCTCAGCATCTGGGCGTTTTGGGCGGCGATCGTCCGTGCGCCTGTGAGCGTTTTTAACGGGTCGTTGAGGCAGACGTCTGGCCCCGGAGACGCCGGGACTCAGCGGACCGGCTGAAGGTGGGCAGAGGCGCCATTACATGGGCTGTTTAAGACGAGGCGAAGCGGACTCATTGGTGCACCGCTCCGAGTCCTGCAGCTCCTTTCCGGCTGCCCTCGAACCCGGGGCCTGCGCCTGCGCCGAGCGGATCAAAGCGCAGACACGAAGAGGCTGGATCAGCCGTGGAAGCCGCTTTGCCCTAATGAAGTTTGGCCTGCTGCCTGCAGCCGACTCCCCAACATATTACTTTACAGCTCTCTTACTCTCTTCTCAATGCCCCCCCCACATGGGAGGTAAAATACATACATATAAAAGATGGATCTTTCCCGCCCCGCCCCACCACCAGGCCGCCGCTATTTCCCACTAATTGCCACAAGCTGTAAAGCAGCCCACGTGAGCGAGTAGCCCCATCCTGCCCGGGCCTGGCGTCGCGGACTGGGGGCGTCGGGGACCTTCTTGGGGCTGACCCGTCCTCGCTCCCCATGTCTGCCCCCCCAACGGCCTGCCCTTTCTAACCATTCCCCATTAAGACTGTTAATTATCCAAATCCATCATTCTTGGGGTAAATTAAGACTGCCTCTTTAATTCAATTTAATAGGATAATTTCCAACTCACATTGTCTATTACCACCCCCCACCCCCCCACACCATCTCTGCCATCACCCGCTGTCAGGTTAGTGGTGCTGGGTGGAGCTCAGCAATACCCCCCCCCATCTCTCCCATCTCGCAGCCCCCTCCCACTCTCTACCAGCCCTGCTCAGCTGGGCTTGGATAATCCTGTCACAACCCGCCTCGGCAGGTCGTGCCCAAACCCACCACCCCCCCCACCCCCAGCTGCAGATCCTCCATCTCACTCTCTATCTTCCCACTCCTTTAAAGCAAGGGGGGGGCATGCTCTATGAGCCCCCCAGCTTGGTCAGTAGCACCCTTTCCAGTTTTGCCCCCCCTTGCACTTTGTTGATTGGCCTGGCCTAAAAACACACCAGGATAAAGCTCTAAATTGAAGAAAAGTGACAAGAAATGACCGATCGTCATCTTTTAAGGTGAGATTTTAAACAGAGAAACAAACTCCTCCCACCTACAAAACTTGCAAAAGCATAAACCAAAGGCAGGAGAATATGACCGAAATGTCAGCAGATTCTCCTGCCCCTCGAAGTGTAAACAGGACACTTTATTACAGGAAGGCGGGGCACAGGGGAAATGTGAGGCCTCCCGGACTAGGGAACACTAAAGCTTGTGTTCCCCTTTAACTTTCCCAGACATCCCACCATTCGGCTCTTTGGGGGCAGAGCTTGAGACCATTTTAGCCGCGATTTAATTCTGCTCGTTAAACGGTGGCCGGCACAATGGAGGACTGGACTCCAAATCCGGAGCATTTGCCCAAAACGCGCAGATGAGATAATCACGCGTGACGTCTGAGAAAACACTTATTATACTCGCCCATCGCCTGGATGAAGCTGCTCAAACTCATCAGTGTTAGTCCCTCTTTTTGGCCTGGGAAAAGGATAATAAAGTGGACTTTTAGTGAAAATTGTCTTTCCTTTAAAGAGATAGTGCTGCCTTATTCCCGGCGTGGCTCTGCCTTGCAAGGGACTCTGAGCCCACAGTGCCTCTGTATAAAAACCACCAGACAGCAGTAACAGTTTCTGTCAAATCTGTAAATTATACAGCGTAATTATGACATGTGGGGTGCAGAATTCAAAAGGAATAATCGGAAAATAGGAATAATAATCATGTATAATACTAAATTCAATTAAACGCTCGGAGCCACCTCCTCGGGCCCGGCTACGCCGAGGTCCATGGGACGCTGGGAGCCACCTCCTCGGGCCCGGCTACGCCGAGGTCCATGGGACGCTCGGAGCCACCTCCTCGGGCCCGGCTACGCCGAGGTTCCATGGGACGCTCGGAGCCACCTCCTCGGGCCCGGCTACGCCGAGGTCCATGGGATGCTGGGAGCCACCTCCTCGGGCCCGGCTACGCCGAGGTCCATGGGACGCTCGAAGCCACCTCCTCGGGCCCGGCTACGCCGAGGTCCATGGGACGCTGGGAGCCACCTCCTCGGGCCCGGCTACGCCGAGGTCCATGGGATGCTCGAAGCCACCTCCTCGGGCCCGGCTACGCCGAGGTCCATGGGACGCTGGGAGCCACCTCCTCGGGCCCGGCTACGCCGAGGTCCATGGGACGCTCGGAGCCACCTCCTCGGCCCGGTTACGCCGAGGTCCATGGGACGCTGGGAGCCACCTCCTCGGGCCCGGCTACGCCGAGGTCCATGGGACGCTCGGAGCCACCTCCTCGGGCCCGGCTACGCCGAGGTCCATGGGACGCTCGGAGCCACCTCCTCGGGCCCGGCTACGCCGAGGTCCATGGGACGCTCGGAGCCACCTCCTCGGGCCGGTTACGCCGAGGCGCATGAACACTTGGGGCTGCCTCCACAGCCCAGGGCTAATAGGAAGTCTGGGTTCAGTGTGCACCCCAGGCTCTGCACTTTGCAAAATCCAGCAGTGCACGGTCTAAGCCTCCTGGTTGGGGGGGGGGGGGGGGGGGCAGGTGCCCGGGACTGTGCCTCTAGCCCTGGCAACTCCTCCCCTGAATACATTAAGGCCGACACATGAAAAGGACTCTGGGTACGCACTGGTGTGCATCACAATCACCAAATCAGTACATCTTCCTGACAAACTTCGTCTCCTCTCCAAGTGCACAGCATAATTGCACACTTATGAATAGTAATGAGGAGCTGATTTTGAATTATTTATATTTATGTTGTTCCTAAAGATTGATGGCAGGGTCTAATTAGTCATGAACAGGGTATTCTGATGAAATACACAAGAAACATGTACACCTCTCAGTGCTTTGTGCACCTGGTCAAGACATTTTGTGTCTATGAAGAAGAGGAAATTACATAACAGCTTTTAAATCTCCCCCTGTTTTTTTTAATCTCCCAACATAATTCCCATTCCCTCACCACGCTGCTTCACAGAAAGGCCTTTTCCACCTCCAGGGCACAAGGGGGCACTGCAGAGAAGAGCTACGGAAATGATTCCAGAACGCCAAAGTGTCCATGCAAGCCATAAGGCGTCCATAACATAAAAAAAAATAATTTATGACAAACACCCCCCCCCACCTGCACTACCACTGCGAAAATGGTCCACAGAATAGGCACATGCCTGAATGTAGGACTGAAAACACAGAGGCCATTGATTTTCAGCAGGACATCTTCATGGATGTGAGGTCGTTAACCCTTCCGATATCCAAGTGCTAATGCAGTAAATGTGGCTCTGCTAGCACTTTTCCATGATTAATAAACCAAAACCGCATAATGCTGTGTGTACTCTTCGGCAGCCTGGGGTTATTTTATAAAAGTTTGTTGTTAGTTGTTTTTTCGTATTTCCTGAACCAACCTTCACCCAATTAGCATGCGCATTGTGAATTATTAAGACATGCGAGGAGTGTTTTATACTTTTCGAACCATCCGTTGTTGTCACCTTCAACGTGAACGTTGAGGTAAAGATGAGTGAGACTGAAAAGATTGCGGCGTGTGCTAACAGAGTACAGTACAGCGTCACTCGCAACTCCCTCCAGCTGTCCCCCACACGTCTGCCCATCTGCTCCACTGGGTCGCCGTCATCCCCCTCCAGGGCTGCAGCCCTGGTTGCGTTAGCGGGTACCCAAGCCAAAGGTGGAGGCCCAGCTAGTGGTGTGTCGGAGTGGCCAGCCGGGGAGCTGCCCCAGTAGCTTAATAACGACCCCTATTATAAGATACCCTTAGTACCTCAGCTAATGGCCCTGTAGGTGCCTAGGATGGGCATGGAGAACAAGAAAAGGTGCTTAAAGACCATGGAGGGGAGGGTCCATCTCAGGTATCTACAAAGGAAAAGCTGTGATGGTCCTCTGACACTGACACGGCCCAGGAAGTCGGATCCAGAAGAGCAGTGATCTTGCTAACGTAACTTTGGGCTTTTAGACTCTGTCGGAACCAGTGACACGAGATCGTATCCAGTGCAGAGAACTGGGAGGCACGATGATGCAAAGCAACATGGGTGAGACAGGGGGAGGGCTGGAAGGGGAGGGGGGCTCAAAGGACGTGATTTATCTGAGCTTGATTGCGTGTTAATCGAGGTTACGTGTATTAAGTGGAATCTAATTGGAACAGACACTGGCAGCCTGACAGATCGACATGATGCAGATGGATTGAGAGAGAGAGGGAGGGAGAGAAGGATGACAGAGGAAGAAGCCAACGCACATCTAATGGAGAGGTGTGCCTACACGGGAGAGAGAAGAGCAGAAGACTCTACTTGTGTTTTAACGGTGACGAGTTACGGCTCTCTGCCTGACGCTAATGTTAGCGCAGCGCTCCGAGCGATCACAGAAAACAGTGTGCGAGCCAGCCGAGCAGGATGTGGCCCCCCCACCCTCCAGCGAGGGCTGAGGGCAGAGCTGAGGGCTGAGCACAGAGGGCTGGCCAGGGTCACGTGTGACCAAGAGCAGCCCAGAAATCTGCTGCCCTCAGCTCCAGTTGCCACAAATGTTCATTTCTGCTTTATTGGAAATGGATAGAAAAAAAGAAAAAGATTCTGGGGGGGGGGGGTGATGCCAGGCAGCTGCTGCCACATCTCTCACCTCAAAGAGCAACTGCTGCCCCACACATGCCCCCCTGCACCCGAAGAGACAACTGTTTGGGAGGCCCTTGCTCCAAATCCGAGGCATTTAGCTTGTGACTGAGTTGCTTTTAAAAGGTTTACAGTGGCGGGGGGGGGCACAAGTAGCACCTGTTAAACCAAACAACTGGACTCTGAAACGACACCCTGATATTTAGAAAATTACATCAGCGAGGGAGATAGAGACGGGTGACGAGCCATGTGGGCTTGCGGGGGGGGGGGAGCGGGGGGGCGACTGTGGCTTGCAGAGGGCGAAAGGAAGATACTGATTTTTTTTTTCTTTGGGGAAAAGTAAAAATGTCCGATCAAGGCTGTCATGACAGCAAAGTTTGCTGAATGTTTAATTCAGAAATTTGGGTGCAGCGTGTCCACGCTCCTTTGGGGTGGGGGGGGTGAGTGCAGCACACGAGTGACGCTTGTTGTCAGCTTTAATCAAAGCGATGCCCATTAATGGGCTCCCTCGGTTCTGCATTATTAACGCTGTCATGTGACACCCCCCCGTTCCCGATGTGCTGGGGCCCAGTCAGACGCGGTCGCGGCTCAAACAGCAGCCAGCATAGTGGGCTGGGGGGAGGAATCGAGGGAAGGGGGACACCGTCCTGCATGCTGTCTCTCACACACACACACACACACACACACACACACACCGTCTACTGAGATAAATACTCTCAACAAACACAGGAGGACAAAATTCAATTATCTCTCCATTACATACATTAAATGAAAGGGAAGAAGAAATGAACTTTGGGGAGAGATAGACTTAAAGCTGATGGTGTGTCAAAACCAGAATTTCCTGACTGTAATACCAGAGGTGTTTTCTCTGTGCAATGGGAGGAGGCTGTATCAGTCCTTGAGGGGGGGGGCATATCACTGCAGATCGGAAGACACCCTCGGCTTTCTGGAGTTCATCATGGGAGCTGAACATAGACAAGCACAGACGTAGCGAAGTTGACGGGTTCTGGCGGAGAGCGGGAAAACACTGGCTGTCAGCAAGCACTGACTGCGATCTCTGGCGACACCCCCTCGTCATCCTGCCTGGACGGAGGGGGGGTGCTTTTTGCTCTGGACGTCCTCTGATCTGATCCATCCTGACTGTTACACTAATGGCATTAATAAGGACAAAATTGCTCTTCTGAAACACTGAAGTTTTTGGCCTGCTAATCCTGGCCCTCGTCTCATCGCGTGCCGGCAGACACACACACACACACACACACACCTACGTGCATTTCCTGCGCCAGACCAAGTACTCTGTGCCTGCAGTGTTTTTGCCACGGCTCCTGGGAACCTGAGCTGTGCTATTTTTAATAATCTGATTCTGCCTGAACTGTCCCGGAAAAAAATTCCGGTCCAAATTTTCAGAAAATGTGTCTGTTTACACTTTCTAAAAAAACCTTGGGCAGATTTCAATGAGATTCTCATGTTACCATAACAGTAAAAAAGCACAAGTACAAAGGTAATAATAATAATAGTAATAATAATAGAAGTAATACCCGTCATGATCAATATCGCTGTAATAACTGTAATACTACACGCCGCATATTAAAATGACTAAGTTGCTGTGAAAAGCGAACAGGTTGACGTCATACCCTGGTGACTTCCCAGCCCCCGGGAGGAAACACTGTGTGATCAAGGATGCGATCAGGGACAAGAGCTGCCAATCGATTACCCAGAATTCCCCACTCACCTGGGCCTTAGCCAGATGGGTCCGGTACAGCCGGCGTTAACTCTGCTGCTGTACGGTGTTCAGGCCCAACGGGTGAGACATGTTATTTACCCCCCCCCCCCCTCCAACCAATACCCACACACCTGCCCCCTCCTGATAACCATCCACTAATCCTACCACTGTACTCACACAACTTCTAATAACTGCCCAGGAGGAAGTCTTAAAAAGACAGATACTACGTACGAGGTCACCTGCCGAAAAATATAAAAAGTCAGAATAATAAATTAAAATAGAAAAATAAATGTTACAGCAAACTTTTGCAGGATAATAAACACGGGGATAATGGCTTTAAAAGACACAGCAGAACCACCCGTGCATTTCATATGTCGGCATTGCCCTTCCTCGCCGTTTATGAGCGGTGACTCAGATATACACCCCTGCATACAAGCAGCTCTCTCTCTCTCTCTCTCACACACACACACACACACATACACACACAGGTTTGCAATTATATCTTTGTGGGGACTCTCCATTCATTTCTATGGGGAAAACTCTAATCTCAACATGACAACCTTAACTTAACCATAAGCAACCAAACAAAATACAAGTCTTTTAGCATACTTAGTTTTTTGCTTGTATTCTCAAATCTTTGTGGAGACCTGAAAATGGTCCCAACAGTGTTAAAATACAAGGTTTTTATCGCATTGTGGGGGACACTTGGTCCCCATAATGTCATTTAAACATAATCACACACACACACACACACACACACACACACACACACATAAAACTACACACACCAGTTCCTGTCAGCCAGCTTGTCTGGATACAGTAATCACAGCAAAAAAAACCTTTTTGACAAATGTATCAGGATTGTGTAGCATTGTATTCACCAGTGTGCAAGCAACGCCCTGCAAGACCAAGGAAAAAAAGGAACTTTTTTATGGCATTCTGTATCAGCACCATCACTATATATTAATTAATTATTAATAATTTTAGTGGAGTGAAATCAGAGATAATCTCGGAGCAATGTGATCCAACAGACGGTCTAAATGTCATCTGTCACACAGAAACTCGTTAAAATAGTGGCTGGCTTTTCTGGGCCGGTGCTGGGTTTCACTCTCAGGGGGGATATATTTCCGTACTTCAGCAAAACCCTGTATTCAACTATGATATAATCCATGAACCGGCACGTTCTGAGAGCTTTTTTTTTTACCCTCTCTCTCTCCCCCCCCCCTTTCAGAGAGGCTGGTCTTCATTTAAACAGTCCTTCTGTGTGAAGAAAACCTCCTTTCTGCTTTCAAGGATTCCCCAATAAAGAGCTCTACCAATTCATTTAAAAAAAAAAAAAAAAACATTTCCACTCGATTAATACTGTACAAGTGCCTACGTATTTTTACTGAGAAAAGGCCTCTATTAAAACATCCGGACTCAGGCTACGTAGCTAATTGAAACACCGTATTTCATGACCGTTCTTTCTTTTCTGTCCGTGAGCGTACAATAAAGCCAATATTTTACGCACTACAAATATTAGAAATGAAAATAATGCCTGCCTCCACCCCCCAGTCCGCATTCCCTCATAAAGCTCATGAATTTAGTAGACGGTTTAATAAAACTGTAGACGTGCTGGGAGCCGGTGAGCTAATTTGATGCACTATGCTCCTAACAGGGACAGAAGAGCGCAGAGCCGGCCGGATTCTCCTTATTTTATCTTTTTCACACCAGGCTAAACACTTCTCAGCTGCTAGTGGTGGCTAAATTTGGATCAGCGCAGAACCAAAGCCTGGGCCGGGGAGGCAAAGGCGTCCCACCCGCCGGAGGACATCAGCTGAGGGGCGAATGGCCGCGCCCCCCAAGGTAAGGAAGTGCCCTCTCTTTGCCGAGCCAGGGAGCGAGGGAGCGAGGCAGGGGTCTCGTCTCATGCCTCACAGAGATGCCAGACTGTGTGTAAAACCTCTCCGGGTAGGTGGGTGTCAGCCAGCAGAGCCAGAACCGGCTGCTCAAACCACCACGGACAATAACACCATCCTCACGTAATTAAATAACTTGAAAGTTTCTCCTCTGGGATTAATCTATGCAGTTAATATTACATATTTGATAAAAATGGGCTTTGCTATGGTCTGGCCATAATGCACGAGAGTGAATTATGATGGCGAAAGACACGTAATGGAAAAGTTTATGATCTTTTCTCCCAAAGCTGACCGTGGCATAAAAGAATGATTCCCCCCTCTCTTATTTACCTAAAGAGCCAAACTTTCCCCTGGTATGATTTTATGGGTTTGTTTTTCTTGCATGCCATTATAACTTTGAATTCTCACTCAAGGTCAGAGCCCGGCCCACTGCGTGTGATATTTGCTTATAGGGCTTTTCCAGCCGGTTCCATTATATTTACATCAAATAATTTTTGATAAGGGATGTAAAAGACCTATAAAACAGAACCATAAATGGGAGAGGTGAAACTAAGAAAAGACCAAAAGATTAACTGGCTCTTTCTTCATTTTCTCATTTTAATCTCAGGCACGGTGATATTTTGCACGCTTCTGTGGCTGACGGTGGACCATGCGGCCTGAGCAGGCCCTGGTCCCGGCCAAAGACAGGCTCGCCACTATCGCTAAGGCATCACAATCGCTTCACAAAGCCGCCGCCGTCCACGCAAATTAAAACATCAATAATGCACAAGTGCTTTTCAGGTTCCTGCGGCGGACACTCAGCGCAACCGGCGGTGAAATGCGCACTTGCAGCCACCCCCCTCCTCAGAGGGCTGAAATGCACCGTGAACGCTACCGTGACCCCATGCACTGAAGACCGAACACACAGGGCACTGGGTGGGGATTGAGGGGGGGGGGGGGGGGTGTTACTGTGTTTGGATTGGTGGGTAGGGGGCAGGCAAGTGGCACAGTGCGGGGAGTCCATGGATTGAGAACTACATCCAACATGGTTGTGTGTCTAAAATGAGACCAGGCCCCATTAAAGACCATGACCGAACCACAACTTTGGACGTGTGGTAGGATGTGTGACAGTAGGAACAGACACCACAGCCTCTTCCGCATCATACTCCAACCCCCCCAGCAGTACACTATACACGGCTATGAGGAACAAACACACAGCTAGATACACAGGCAAAGAGAGAAATTATTTACAGGACCAATAGCTGGCACAGCAGTCGAGCAACTCACCTTTCAGCAAGCTGCTTAAGCTACAGTATAAAATTCCTCGGTTAAAGTCCATAAAGACTAATATCAGTCTAATAGCGCACTGGGGGTAGTGGAGAAAACAATTTTACGTTCAAAAGATATTTCAAACAGTAAGCTAATAGCGCCACTGCCAATAAATAGTAGGGGAAAAAGGCTAAGCAAGAATAAAAAATATTACACAGACGGACGTAAGAGCGATTCGGAGACTGAAAGTGTGAATGAGAGGGTGCCGCGTCGGTAATTACGCCGGCCGCGGGGGCAGGCGCACGCGGCCGACTGGCGGCCCCCAGTAAGATTAAGCGGCAGCGCCTGAAGCCGCTACCTTGATGAATGGAGGAAACTACGTGGGTAGGTGATCTTCGCTAACAGCTAACCCAGCTCCCCATGCTCACAGATATTTCCTTTGCGTCTGAAAAAACAACTCAGTACCGATTATTATCAGCCGCAAATACCCCCCTACAATAAAAAACGAGCAGGCGACCGCGGATTAAATTCTCTCCGCGCCCCGGCATAAAAAAAAATCTTTAAAAGTGATTTATCATTTTTTCCTGGAATAAATGTGAAATTGAAATACTTCGGCTATAAATATTCGTATATCTGATATTAGTTAAATATTATTTTCAAACAGTAGAAGCAAAAAGTAATCAAAAATATAAAAAAATCAAAATTAATAAATGAAACACAATTTGACCGTATAAAAAGACAGGTGCATTTCACTCCATCTCATACTCTCACTTGACGTCTCGCACATGCTTACGGGATACTAGTAACGGTCATCACTCAACTGATGTATAATTTTATGTATAAAAGTAAGAAGCCTTTTTTCGTTTGCCGTCAGATCTACAAAGGAAGGGCTTTCGGTGTTGGCTTTGTTTGTGTCTTTTCCTCCCTCCCTCCCTCTCTCCCTCCCTCTTTCCTTGCCTGCCCGTCTTTCCGTTACCCCAGCGAGCGATCCCCTTGTTAGCAAACTGTTAAGACAGCCGCTCGGTACACAAATTGCGCTCGACCGAGCGAATTTGTTTTGCAAGGGTGACCTGTTTAATCATCTCATTTTCTTTTGCGGACGTTTATTCATCTGGTTTCCACGGTTACGGAGAACATTAAGGGGCTACAGTAATAAGGCTGGAGAGTCAAACAGGTAATAAAAAAATTAACGCCATTTTCCTGCAGCCGAGGACAGCCGACGAAATGAATCAGGGGAAAGGGGGGCCGGCGGCGGGCCGAGAGGGGGGCTTCCAATATTTTCCAAACAATTAAGACCGGTTATTTTACTCAGAAGAAAAGATCAGGTGGTTCAGTTACGGACACTTACAGTCTTATTGGTGCAAAGTGGTTACTGAGAAAGGTCACGCCACTGTCTTTCATTATGATATTCAGATCAGTCCTTTGTGGGCTCCAAGCTGACTGTGGTTTCATCCCCTTACCTTGTTATTGACACAATCTGCCCCCTTTCCACTCTCTAGCATGTGAAAATATCACTTTGCTATGTGGAAAAACACACGCTCACGCACAACTGGCACACACACACACACGCGCTCGCACACACACACACACACACACACATAATATTTTAAAGACTTTATATTTTAAATTGTATAAACAATCCTCTCAAAGAGACTCTGTCTAAAACAATTTTTGAAGGATTGCTAACAGAAGTCACATGCCCCCTCAGTTACCCCCACCAGCTGAGGTGTCTGTTAAAAAAAATAATAATAAATGGCTCTTTTGTGAAGCATTTTCCAGGGAGAAGTGCTCTCTGAGAGCTGGGGGGGCTGCTGAGAACAGTGACCCCCCCCGGCCAATTGATAGAGCCCAGCTTCTGGCCAAATATAGAAGATTCCGGCACAATAGGAGACAGGTGTCGGGAGTGCGGCGAGAGGGCTGCTCCTTCCACAGCGGAGCCTCTCAGCGCTGTCGCTGGGCCACACCAAATAAGGAAAGGGACGCTGCTGTGGGACAAATCGCAGTCAACACCCCGAGACCTGCTGTTATTAAGGAGAGGGCTTTGTTTTTTCTCTTCCAAACACAGGAATGAGAAAAGGAGGAGAGTGTGGAGAGAGAATTAAATCTAAAACTTTAAAAAATACAACCTGACATTTAGGGCAAGGCTTCCAGCAGCCCAGTGTTAGCAGCCGCTGGCAGAAATGGCAATAAAGCCATGAAGTTGGGGACCACCCCATGTAGGCGAGGCTCCCGCTCGTCTCGGAAAGGTCCCCCGGGCTGTTCGGTTGGGAATGCCGGCCGCGCTTTCATTCACGGCGGAGCGTCGCGTGCCGCGTCGGCCGAGCCGCTTACGTAGAATTTGACTCACTGCGCAAATATCCAGAAAGATCCTGTACACCCGCCCCACCCTCCCACAAAAAAAAACAACAACAACAATGCTTAAAATGGGTTAAGGTGCCTTTGTGTTTCCAAAAGGCTCCATTATTGTCCTGAATGCAATTCAAGGCAGCGGTGCTACCTGGCCCAGTCCGACCCATAATGGATTGTTTTCGTCGATTTGCGGTATGCCCCCCCCCCACCCCCCCACTCACAGCCAGTAATGGCTCCACATATGGGGAGAAGCTTACATGGCATGGAGTGTGTGTTTGTGTGTGTGTGTGTGTGTGTGTGTGTTCACAGGTGTGACGTGAAGACACTTTCGACATCTTAAAGTGACCAACCACCCCCCCCCAACCACATCCCAGTATGTTTCCCTTCAAAAGAAGGCAGAGACAGGCAGCAGCTTTACGGCCGTTATCACTCCACAGAGTAACTGCCAGAAGGACGGAAAGAAAGAAAGAAAGAGGGGGCGAGTGAAAAAGGAGGCCGGATCCGCGGCTGGTGGGGAGACAGCCCCCCCTTGCTCTGCTAGCAGTCTCTTAACAGGTGTGGCCCTAAGTCCATGTAATCCTATCAGGTTTCAGAGTTAAAAAAAAAAATTCAGTCAAACAGCAAAAAACTGCCCAGCTCCAGAAGTCCCCCCTCAATCTGCTGCTGGTGACAGAATGGAACAGCTGGGGCTCAAATTTATCATGTAGAGACAGTAATTATGGCTGGTGCTGCCTGCTACTGACCTCACTGAAAAGAATATCAGGTGAAAAAAGGCTGAACGCGAGGAAGGCCCTCCGAACATGGGGGCCATGTTTGCAGTCAATTACTGGGGGGGCAGGGAAGGGTACGGGCACCAGCATGGGCCGAGTGGTACAGAGAAAACAGAAGGATGGGGGGGGGGGGGGGGGGGCGTCGAGCTAATGGGCTCCGCAAGCAATGATTTCCTGTCAGGAATGTTGGGATCTGGACTGTGGTGCCAGCTTGCTTGCTAGCTGGGCTTGTGGCAGGGCTGTGGGGGCCGTGCTTCTTTATCATGGGAAATTTCAGGGGCCGGGGGCGGTCCCTTTTTTTTGATACCGCGTTTCATCGTGCTCTCGGATTGGCAGCCGCGGTACGACGGGGTGCCGGCGATGACTTGCCTGAAACGCTAGCGTGAGGCTGAGCAGAACGTTCCGGACCACCCGAGGAGATCCATTTCCTCGGCTTACGGCCCACTCCTTAGCTCTTTCCACAGATAAGAAAATCCAGATTTCCCCCAAGGAGACTAAAAGTCACCTTTTTCACCTCTCCACTGATAGCCGGCTGTCTGCCCCAAAAACTACTAATTGTTAAGATAAGAACTGCCCCCACCTAGGCACCTCGCACACACCTGCCCTCCCCCAGCACACTCTCTGACATGATACCCGAATCACAGGCTGCTTCCATGTGCGAGGTGCTAGGCCACCCCACCCCTCCCCCCCCCCACCCGTGGCCCACCCTGTCCTTAACCTGCATGTAGGGGTGACACACACCTTAAAGCCCCCCACGTATAAAAGGATTACTCGTCACATTTTGTGCTGCCTTAATCTCCCTTTCAGGCTCCCTAATAAGTGTGCTTCGATAAGCAGAGCATGCAAATTCATTCTGGGCCGCCAGCACTCTGGCTCGCAGACAGACGTACTAAAGCATTTTACACTCTGCTAATTGCCTCTTCATATTCCTCTTTTCTCTCTTGTATGGCGTATCAACATGAGGAGATTATTTCTCTCTCCTGCTTTGCATGAAATTATAATTTCATATGTTAGATCATATAAGAGAAAGGGGGTCCATCTCCTACTTTGCCGAGAAAATCGAAACTTCTGCAAAAGGACGGGATGGATATGCCACAGAAGTGGCTGAGGCTGATAGGGGACACGGTTTAAAATGTATTTTTCACTCATTCTGTAAACAGAGATCTGCAAACACTTTCCAAAAAAAAGAGCACGTCTGTGGGTTCATGACTGTGTCAGTGAAATGTTTCCAATTAATCCCAACTGCTCGCTTATGCATAAAAAAAAGTGAGGGTAGGATGAACACAGAATAGTTTTTATAAATATTATGGCATAAAAAAGAAAAACTACACATCAACTTCAATGGACAAGTACGGCGAATTGTTCATTGTGATTTCACTTAACTTTTGCTATTAAGAGAGATGATAAGAGGCAGATTCCCAGCAGATATCAGTAACAAGACAAATAAAGTCCTAAGGTGAAATCTGTTCATTATTCCAGAACCCGGAGTATTAATTAGGCTATTACTCTCTTTTGGTGATAGGGAGTGTTGGGGTTTTCATTAGGATCGCACTGCTGGATGAGCGCACACACGACCCCCCGCCCCCCCGTCACACCCCCCAGTCCGATAGACCCCTGCCAGCACTCCCTCATTCTGACTCCCCCAGATGGATGGACAAACGTACACATAAGTATGCAGCAATTCCCCCCCCTTTTTAAGCATCAAACGTGTTTAAATACACTCTATGTACCAAAGACCAGTAGAGCAGTGATCTGCCTCCCATACAAAGGTGACAAACATAGCTGCCTGCTTGGGGGGGGGGGGTGCCAAGGCGATGGAGTTAATTATGATATTCTGCTGTCACGGACCATGGGGACTGAGCTGTGTCGATGCTGCCTGTTTCCCCGTGCCGAGGAGATAACACGCTCATCCGACCGACGGGCTGCTTGGCACGGCGAGGCCGTAACGCGACACAGGCTCGTGGGCCAGGATGACACGCAAACAAGAGGCCGTCCCATCAGGGTGACACTCACTCGCTGGTCACATCCCTGCACAGATGAGAAAACGGGAATCGGGAAAATGGCCCTGTTACATTTCCGAAGCTCGTGCTGTGACGTTCCTGCTCACTGAGCTCGTTATACAAATACAAACACCCCTTTATTAAACTTAGTTTACGTTTATTAGAAAAATATTTGCTTTTTTCAGGTGTGTACGTCAAGAGGAGGTAATAAGCTATCCGGATATCCCACACCCAAAATTCTCAAAGTACTTAAAAAAATTGCAACATTTAGTTTTCCTATGTACAGCAAAATGTTTACAAAGGATCAGGGGATCTGTCCCCTTAAAAATTATACAACAGGTATAAATTATACATTGTGACACAGATGATGTTCCTTTTCTGAGATGGGGATAATAATCAGCACCCTGGCAAAAACCCCGGCACCATCTGAACCCCCTCAGGAGGCACCAGTACCGAAAGGGTTAAAGACAATGCTTTCAGTTTTATTTTATTTTTTTCTCCTTCCATAATGGCTCCCTGCTAAATTTATATCAAAACTCTCTTAATCTGCAGTACACAACATTCCCATTAGCATAACCCAGCCTCCTCATAAAAATTCCAGCTAGTTTAATTAAAAAATGTAAATTTACTGTCATCCGAGGAGCTGGAGAATTAGGACGGCAACAGAATTTTTTATTGCTTAAGACATCAAATTGATTCAGTTATTGCTAAATTGTGATAAAGGTTATTGGAGGCTACAGGCCTGGACTCACTGTCTCTTCAACCTACTTCATTCCGTTCTGCTTGAGAGCAGCAAACGCAGTTTGGGGGGAACCAGGGCTAAATCAGTTCTGTTCTCCGAAGGAGAAAACTACAGCTCTCTATTACATCCCATAAAATAACTCCATTCGCCATGTGGCAGGACAGCAGCGAAACTGTTTGCTGCTTGGCCGAGACAAGGGTGCGCTCAGGGTAAGGGGTTCGATTTATAGATACACACTGAAACAAACAGGGCACGACCTGGGAGTGCTTTTTTATGGGGGGGGTGTACTTTTGTTCTTATGTCAAAGAATTTCGTGACTAATCAAAAAAAATTAAAAACACTGTCTGGTATTATTCATTATCTTAAAACAGGAACAGAAATCTACTAGTTTATTTTTAATTTGAAGTGACAAACTATAATATTATTTGTCTGTTACATTTCTCTACAGCATTTGAAAGTCGGCATATATATATGTGTGTATGTGTGTATACATATATACACATATATATTTATTTTTTTTCTTTTCATTTCATTTTAATATTCTTTTTATATATCTTGTAAATGCTGCTAGACTATTCCTGTACCCCTGACAAAGATAAGTGCAGGACTATCAGGCAGACTGACTGCACGAAATGAACAAACGCTCGATGGCCAGAGTCACCGAGGAAGTGCGGCACAGACTAGATCGTCTGAAAAAATCAAGCACAAAACCCACCTCAGCTTCTCTTCAGAAGGCTGCTTAAAATGTGAGGATGGATCAATAATATTACTGTACACAATTAAATCTCATTTTTGTACCATTTGGCAGCTGTGGCTGATGGGCAACACAGAACTCAGAGAGAAATTTCAGGAAATCTAAGAATAAAGTGTTAACCTTAAGATAAAAACTTTTTCTTTTTGGATTTTCGTTGCAGCATTGTTCTGTTAATTGCTGGTGACAAAATTTGATACACTCACACACACTCTCTCTCTCACACACACACACACACACTAACATATATGTACACATGGCTTATATATATAAATATTAATATATAAATATACTTTATACTTATAGCTAGCAATTTATAAAAAATGTTCATGAGCAATATGGATCAGCATTGTTCAGAAACAGTGACAATATGTTGCTCCCCACTTGACTGATACTGTGATATTAGTTTTTCAAAGAAGCGTTGAAATTAAATTCTATTACTGAAAACACAAACACACAGCCTCACATGCACGTACACACACATGAACACGCACCACAAGCAAAATGGCTAATACGGAAAAACAGGAACAGCATATTCAATTTGAATGTTACACAGGCTCATCTTATCAGAAGGTAAAAAAAAAATAACTGAAATGAAGATGAGGAAGAGGCGCCGAAGTCAAACAGAGCCCGGCTTTATTCGACTGCTCACCGCTGCAGTATTGAACTGGGGTTTGAGGGTAATCACAGCCCAAAAATACCCCACGGCCAGACACACGCATTAGGAGAATCAAGCTGTAAGCTGCAGAAGAACTACAGGAAAATAAGTCTCTATAACAAAAAAACAGATCACATATTTGTTTATTTTAATGCTGTGTGGGAACATTGAATGGCACACACACAAAACACAAACACACTTTTCTTAGCACGCAACAATTATATTTCTACAACTTGTTGTTGCGTGGTGCATGACTGTTATGCATGTTTGCATAACTTAAAGAAATTATGAAATAGCATAATATGTTCTACCACTGGTTCTGTATGCCTTTATATATATGTCATGCCAGAAAAAAAAGGACTCAGTGTTTGCCATTATCCCCTTGGCAACAAAGCCTTAGGCCATTCTCGGTATCCTAATGACAGCTCACATACCTACAAACACAAACTCATACCTCCGTTCCTATCAGCCTATTAACAACATTCAGCACACGGAAAAAACCTTATCCAGATGGACTCATTCAACAAAAAAAAGACACGGACAGGCCTCAAATGAGAACAAGAGGCAGTATCATAATTAATAATTTAAAAAAACCCAAATTTGATTTTGATTCGCTCCACTATAGCTTAAATGCCCTGTCCGTAAGTTTGCCAGTTCATTTTAGTTCACTGAAATCAAACTCCTTCTTTGAGGAGAAAATGAAACTAGGTTAGTGAACTTTTACTCTCTTTCTGATAGTGTACGGTAGATGCAGTGTGACGAGAGCTACGAACGGCTAGATGGTCATACTTAATGTTGCCGTTCTCCTCTGGTGCTGTTTCAGGCTGATAAATATAGGTGTCTCTCAGCACAAGCCGATCAGCGCGGACAAATCTTGTAGTCCCAGGGCATAAAGTCACCAAACGCGGAGGCCTTGATGAACACCCAAAATGAACGAAAGTGTCACAAATGTTTAGAGTAGAAAGAAAAGTACTTACCATGTTCAGGGAATTCGAAGTTAAATCCTCTCAGACATGTAACTTTCATAATACAACTCAACTCTGTTAAAAAATCATTAGAAGTAAGTTGAGTTGTTGGTAAACTAAAAAACAAAATATAAAATGGCTAGGGAAAAAAAAACACCTTCCTTCAATAATGTACTAAACTCCTTGACATGTAATCTGTCAATAGTTTGTAGTAGAGATAATGCCGGCTGCCACAGGAGGATTTGATTGGCAGTTGGGGTTTGGCCCCTCCTTCTGTGGTTTTGACTGGGGGGGTGTAGGTGAAAAAATACGGAGACTCCCCCTAGCTTGCTCACTTGCTTGCTCTTGCCGTGTCTCTCTCTCTCTCTCTCTCTCTCCCCCTCCCTCTCTCTCTGGTTCACTCACATACACACGCCTGTGTTGGCGATGTTGTCTGAATAGACAGATAGGAAATTACAGAAGAGCAAGAGCTCAGGGCAGACTTTTTTCCCCTCCCCTTGGTGGGCCGTCCTCCCTCTCTCTTTCGCTCCCTCCCTCTCTCTCTCTCCCTCTCTCTCTCTCTGTGGTCTACTAGCCTTTCAGCTCATATGAGGTGGAGCCTTTGGCTGCTCTATTAAAATGAAAAAAAGGGCGAGCAACAAAAACTGGACTGAAGAAAAAAAAAGAGAGATCTGGGGGCTGAAGTAAGAGTGGGCATGACGTAATCCAGCAAAGGAAGAGTGGACAGGAGGACTTATGTCTTATACTATTAGGACTTGTGTGTGTGTGTGTGTGTGTGTGTGTGTGTGTGTATTTATAAATAAACTATTACATCCAAAAGGGACCTGTGCAAATCATTAAATTATTACAGCAACTGAACAATATATTCAGACAGAAATACATACAGAGCAATACAAATTATTTCCCTTCAGAAGAAACCATTGATAAAAGTCTGAAGCTCTGGAATCGGTAATAAACAAAATCTGTTACTGATATTAATTTAAAATCAATGACATACCACTTAAACATTGTTAAATGCCATTTTTAATAAATTCCAAACTTAAAGTCTTTAAACAAATATACTGTTATCAAACAACATGTGCAGTTCAATAGGTTTGTGATTTATCCAGTTTTGGTTTAAAATAAATCTGCGTAAAACCAGGACAATTCTGTGCAGCCTCATAGTAACTGAGGTTTATGCAAAAACAACAAGGACAGGCTACTTCCTAGACCCAACAACTTTTTCAAATCTTCTAAATTAATGTATTTCTCAAGGGGATGGCGCAACATAATTAATGTGTATTTTAATATGGATCTTAAATTAGAACTTCCAAAATCTCCCAGAGATAAGGGAAGTTGAGATTCTTTTCATTACATATTTATGCATTTCTTCATATAAGAAGGGATGTTTACTACAAGGGAGAAACGCGGAAGGAAGGCAATCATAAGAAGGCCTGAAGACCCTTATTATAATTTTTAGAATACTTTGGTTGGGCAGTGCCTACCTTTTAAAAATTACGCTGATTTTCGTTAAGGAGGGGCAGGGGATATTGATCAGAAACCAGACACACATCTTATTAGTAATCTTATCCTGGAACATTTGGTTGCAGAAAAAAAGGAAAGAAAGAAAAAATCCCATTGGCCTGTCTAGGGAAAACACTTCTCGTGCGCCCTCAGCACAGACGCCCTGGCACACACACACACACACACACACTTGCTCGCTAATATACATGTCCGTGTCGTTTTCTACCCCCTCCGAGGTACCTACCTCTCCCCCCTCGCTGTCTATCCCTCTCTCCACTCCTCCGAGCTGCCTGCCTCTCCCTCTCGCTGTCTATCCCTCTCTCTTTCTGATAAGGTATCGGTTTCCATTGTAATTTCAGGTGAAATGATAAACGGCAGCCGTTACCAGGTGACAATGAATACTTTATAAGACAAACCCCTTATTTGCCTGGCAGTTTCTTCCGCACTGGCATGCAAAGCGCCTCTGGAGCTTTTCGGCACATTTTTTTTGATATTTGTATAAACCTATTTCTACAAACGCGCTTTTGGCCCGGCGCGCGCACGGTGGTGCGCGCTAAAAACTTTCGTCATTCTCCGCGAGCGCTAGGTTGGGGGGCGGGGGAGGAGTGGGCGCATTGAGGTAAATATTGCGGTCCCCAAATTGCATTTATTTACATTAATTATTAAAATGTCGTTTAAAATGCCCGAAGTTCTGCGTCGCAGGAGCTCAGCTTCACCGAATTTTTAAAAAAGGGAAACGCATGTTTTCGGACGTTATGAATGCGATGTGAGTCAATACTTCAGTTCCTGTCTGCTAACACCAAGGACAACATAAAAGCATAAAAACAGGTTTTGGTTGATTTAGTAATTATGACTATGACTCATGTTTGAACAATGGGAAAACGACCCCTCCTTTTTGATACAGTACTTGAGGAAAAAAAGGGAGTGCTTTTAAAACGTCTCGTATCAAAGTCCGCCACCTTACCTGCCATAAAAGTTACTTTGCGTGTGTGTGTGTGTGTGTGTGTGCGTGCGCACGCGTGTGTGTGTGTGTGCGCGCGCGCGCGCCTCCTCACCCTAAAGTGGTACACACATCAAACAAGCCCTTCCTCCAGGTCACCGTTTCTTTTGATACTGATACGACGGAGTTTCTCATCAGACATCAGAAAAAATACATAAAATACTGTGAACTTTAAAAGATGTTCAGAACACAATAAAGCTATGCAGAGATGATTATGACAAATATTGAGACACCTATCATTGCCACACCCTGTCTCAAACAACCAGCCGCACAATACTCTGGGTTTCATGTCACATTATATTAAAACGCCTGTGTGTATTTCCTGACGTAAAGGGCCATAAACTCCTTCAATACAGGCCTGCTGTATTTAATGCATACATATATTTGCTTAATTAAGCCTAATTACATAAAAAAAAAACTGCTTCACAGCAGTAAACTCCATAGAACTTTTTTTCTACATTTTTATCTGCGCATTTTTAAACACGGACAGTATGCGGAGCAAAATATAAACTGCAATTTGAGGGTGTTAAAGTACCTAATGTATTAGTTGACCTTTGTACCTCAGTTGAGGATGTTTACTGTATAAGGGGTCTAAGGGACAAACCAAATGTAATGAGACAAAAAGAATAAAAAGATAGACGCTGCTTATTGGATCAGCAGCTCCTGTAAGGAAGCAGATTGTATAACTGTTTATCTCAGAAAGCAAGACACTGCCTGTGATGCTCTCAAGTTAAATACATTTATTTTCAGTACATAACAAACATATAGATAAATCGAAAATGTAAACAGTGGACTGTAACTAAAAAGTCTGAAAAGGAATTGATCATTTCTAAATGTTTTCAGTGTGTTTCTGTATTTTGAGGGTTCGCCTCTGTGTCGTTACTCAGATTTCTGTGAAAAGCAGATCTGACAGACTTACATGTGGTACTTTCTCTGGGTGATCTGAGCTTTAACGCCGCCATTGTTCAGTGACTGGACCTTAGCTAGAAACCTTTTTAGATTCTGGAATGTGGAAGTCAGGAATACAGCAGGTTTACAGTCCCACGTGGAAGAAAAGAATAGTGAGAAGAAACCAAATAAAATATAATAATTATCGCATAATGAATATGTGTTCACCTGTGCAGTTTGGGCCTAACGATTCCTCTTCCATGCCTATTACTCCGTTGTTTTTCTTATAAGGGGTCAGTAATTACTGTTTATTATTATTACTATTATTCTTCTCACTGAAAGCACTGACAATGTTTGCAAAAACATCACCATCAGACTGAAGAGTGAGAAACAGCAGTTTATAATCATCGCATTTTTCAGAAAAGCAATTTATTTCCAAGGCGAGTCCCACGGTGCCCGTCCCCTGTGAGGTAGAGGTGACAGATCAGTGGGAGTTTTCTGTTTTGGGGGGCCGCGGTGGGTTTGGGGGGGGATGGGCTGACATGGTGGGGGCACACCAGTTAAAGGGCTTCTGCGCCCCCCCCTCCCCTTGACCGCATACCCCAGGCTATGCTGCTCTGAGGCCACAGCCTCCACAGACTCCCTGCATCGCTGGGACAATGCGGGGAGGGTCGGTGAAGGGGGGGGGGGGCAAGAGAGACAGGAATGGGGCGGCTTTTGTGCCGACAGGCCCCAGGGAGACAAACGGAGTGGGGAAATCTGACCTTTTGCTGAGAGTTAAATTGTGTTTGAACCCCTTTCTTTCTTTAGTGGTGGGGCAGAGACTGTAGGCGGGGTAGGGGGGGCATGTGGTCCTGGCAGAGGATAGCAGAGCAATTGTGATTTACTAACAGAGCTGGACCAGGCAGACTGAATTAATTACTAGTAAATATCTCTTTTATTTTGTGGGCAGGCTTGTAAAGATTTCTTTCTCATTTTCTCTCGCTCCAGTTGCTTGTTTCGTTATCTTTGTATTTTGTGACTTCTTGAGCATAACTTTTAGTGTAGTGCAAAGGCCAAGACTAAAACATATGTCCCGTTTTTTTTTTCTTTCTGGTAAGCTGAGATGTGGGATCTTATTCACTGCGAGCTTCTGTTTGAACATCATTATATATTTATTTTTCATCAGCGAGGTTGCTGTGTATTATATTGAACGCGCCACACTACCTGCTATTCAAACACCCAGCTGTCCCCTTAAAAGACTGTAAAATGGTTTAATAATCATCCTCGGCAACATACTGCCAAATCATTTCATCCTGTTTGTGTGAAAACACAGCTGCCTTCATTTATACAGGACCAGGACCGCGCGCGGCTCTCCCTCTTGTGATGTATGAGAAAAGGCACCCCCGCAAAACACGTGACTGGCGTGTTTCACCGAAATAAAAATGCTTAACTGAGAGATATCTTTTGTGTCATCGTCTGAGCTAAAGCATTATTTCACTGGGGTGCTTTCATAAAGGCCCGTTCACTGTCATATTTTAGGCATTTCGCAGACACTGATAATAATATTCTGCTAATTTGAATCCCAATCCACTTTTTTAAAGGCGGGGAGGAAAAGCAGAGTTTTCTGAGGGCTCTTTCCATAATCATTTCAGACAGATAGCCCTTCCCTATCGCAGATGAGCAAATATTTGTAAACCAGCTATCTAATGGAAAATTATAGTGAAATTAGAGTGAAATTCATGACGGAGAAATCCGATTATCCCTAATTTTATTATGCCATCTAAGCCCACACAGCATATTTTAGTACAGTTTTTTCCATAAATACCTATGCCAGGGGTCCTGGTAATCAAATAAAATTGAAATTCATCTTCCCATTAAATTCAATTAGCTGCAATTTCAAAAGCCTATCAAAGATTTTAATTACTAAATTATAAAATTCTCCAAAGCTAAATTGGGGAGAGAGGAAAAAAAAAGGAGCCTCCTCGCATCCGAAAAACAAGCTCCGAAAGGGAAGCATTGATCAAAAAAAGATATCCAGTGGAAAATGGAATTAGAGAGGACGGGCGGCGCGGCCGATCTGGGCCAGTGATGACGTGAGACAGGGGCAGAGGAAGCTGCTCCGGCCAAGGTGCTCTCCGCCTCCTAACGCCTGCCCTCCCCGCTCTCAGCGCTTAATTGTCTAATTGACACCTTAATTTCATTTACGAGCTCCAGCTTCCAGGAGACCGGCCGCCCACCCCTGGGGGCACACGAGTGTTGCAGCAGGTGGGGTGGTGGGTGACCGCGGCCCTCAAGCACGGACGGATTGCGCTGTGACTCAGCGGAAGAGAATCCCCCCCCCCCCCCCGGCGTTTGCTAACCATGACAAACGCAGCACGGTGGCCGACCGAAGAAGGATGCCGACCACTCTCCATCACCCTCGGAGAACCTTTATTTTTCCTACAATAGTATGAAATTCTCCAAAAACATGACAAAACAAAACATCGAGGAGCATCATTTTCCTCATGGGTCATTGAACAGGCATGACTCAGGTAAGCCTATATAAAAGCCAATAAAGGGATATTCTCTTATACCTTACATCCTGAACCCTATCCGTCAGTCGTACTCTGTCTCCCATAAGCATCTCAGGACAAACTCCTTCCACACCGATATGCTTGGGTTGTACCGGCAGGCCAGTGCCATCACAATGGACCAGCACCGAGGTCCGGGGGTCACCCAGCAGGTCCATTTCCCACCAACCCCCTCGCCCCGCAGCCCAAAGGCCGCTAAGACAACAGCGCAGCGGCCTCCAGCAGTACAAAGCGCGGCCTGAAAGGGCACCTGCTGCCCGCGTTCACTTAGGGCTCTTTAACTGTGACGCTGTTTGTTTAAACGGCGCAGCGCAGAAAGAGCAGCTCTTCACACGTCGCCTCACATAATGATGAATTGGATCGCTATTGCTTTTAATTGTTCCTGGACAAACGTCTGCTTTTTTTTTTTAAGCTTTGGGGGGTGTGAGGCTGGGAAAGGCATATCCTGAAGTGGCGTCCCGGCCTGGCCCAGCGTGTACAGAAGAGGCTGGGTAAATATGACTAAACTGAAACTTTAATCTGCTTTTTTCCATACTCAAGCTGGCTGGGTATTAAAGATAATCTTTTTTGTGTGTCATATGGAAGGAGAAATGGATGGAGCTAATTTTCAGAGACAAATCTGATATTTGTCAACCGGTTGAAGCATGGTGAGTGGGGGTGGATGGGGAGGTGCAAAAAAAAGCTGGGGATTTTCCGCTAATGCGCCCCTGGATGTGCGGGCGTGTTAACAGCGAAATGCAGATGGCATGCGCCGCACGGGGAAGCACCAGCTCGGGGCAGCTGGGAGCGCGCAGGCAGATGCTGTCATCTTCATCTGGCGTCCGCAAGGCCTCCTTCCCACAACCAATGATAGCAGCCCCCAACCTCAAACCAGCATCCCCTTGGTGAAGGGTCTAGAACCCCCATACTACCGGTTTGAGGAATCCCTGTCTCTGTGACACCCGAGCTCATCAGTCTTTCTTGTGTATTATTAGGCTCTCTAAACAGCCATCTGTGCCGCAAGAAGAGACTGACTGTTGTACCTTTGAATACGGCAGTTAAGCTGAATTAGCTGAAACATCTGCCGTCATAAAGAGGCGGAGTGCCGCGCGTCCCGATGTGTCAGTGTCCCTGCAGAAGCACCTCAGCACTCTGTGATCCCGCCTCCCTCCACTCCTGGCTCATTTCTCTCCGGGTGGTGAGCTGGGAGCCAGCTTGCATCCCAGCATTCTTTGGCTGAGTGTCCTTACTGCGTAAGAACTGCCACCTTAACTCGCCGACATTCTCACAATGGCTTGAGTCATCGGCCATCCTTCCTCACAGTGCCTCCTCCTCCTCCTCAACGAGGAAGACACACGAAACAAGACCGGCACACAGCAAGGTGAGAGTAAAGGCAGAGAGAGCCGAGCGATCGAAAACGAAACAAAAATAAATGCACATCCCATATAAACGTCTATACGGAATGATTTCTTTGGTTTAAAAATAACAGCAGGCATAAACGCCTCATTCCCGTAACCCTGTCCGCAACTCACATTAAAAGTTTCCTGCTGTCGTCATGCAACAGTCGTCATGACAAACACTGGCCGTCATCACAAAAGTAGCGACCAGCCAATCGGGTCTTGCACAGTCCTGAGTGCAGTGAAAAAATTATGCAGTTTTCATTATCTTCAAAGTTCTGGGTCACATGCAGTCCTTCTCACGTCCAGATCTGCACTGGAGCCTTTACCGCATGTTTAAAGGCAACGGTTAACATGGCAGCTCAGCCAATAACAGCGAGCCTCCTTAAAGAGGTAATAGAGTTCTCTCCCCGCAGGCGACACACTTGCTTCTAAACCAACTATTAGACGTAGTACATGACTGAAGCAGACACTGAGGGACAGAGTGGATTACCGTCGGGGCTGGGGGGGGATGGGGGAGGCACATCACTGGGAGAGATGCAGGGAGTCGCCATTGATGCTCTTTAGCGACATAAGGCTTTTTTGCTTTTACGCTCAGTGAGCCTTGGCTTGGGGGTGCAGCCCCCCAACGCAGGCGAGGGTCCGGCTTTGCATGGGGGCCCTCTCCAAACTGGCAAACGGAGGAGTGTGATTCCAGGCTTAGGTGAAAAACAGCAACAATAATAATAAGCACGGCAACAACAGCAACCTCTGGCCATTGTCCGTCCTGTCACTGGATGGTATCTCCCTTACGTCTGACGCTGTGCCGGCACGCTTGGCCGTCTGCGCCGGGCTTAATGGAGTGAGCTTTTGTTCCTCGGAGCCCAAATCCTACAACATATGTGCAACATGCAACACGTGTCATGTGATACATCATACACTGTACATTACAAATACAGTGCAGTATAATTTCCCACAAAACATCGGTACAAAATCACACCTTAAAATATGGGATGCCTAATTTTTACAATACACCTTACATCGTGTCCTCCATCAGTCATAACACACTGCATAAAATGCCGCACTGTCCACCGCGCCATCGGCACACCCCGACACCTGCAAGTGCCTTTCCCGTAGTGTGTATAACCAAGCCCCAGGATGCAAACGAGGAGCAGAAAGAGACCTGGGACGACGGTGACACGCCGAGCGCAGACAGCAACACGTGCCACCTGCCGCGTGGAAACCCCTGAGCGACACTGGCACTGCCATGTGACACTGGCACTGCCATAGCACACCATCGATGGATTATTTAAAAGCCCAGCTCCTGCGTGCCACGCCCCAGCGTCACAGAGGGCAAAGGTCATGGCCATCCATCAGATCCTGAACGGGGTAGGGGGTGGTTAAATCAGCCAGAGCGAATTGTGGCCCTTTGGAAAAAGCAGACAAGGATGCTCTTTGCTCCCCAGTAAGGCTAAATTAATAAATAAATAAATGAACCTGCCAGAGAGAGAGAGAGAGAGAGAGAGAGAGAGGGAGGGAGGGAGGGAGGGAGGGAAGGAGGGCGAGAGTAAAGCTCTTTTGGTGTAATTGGGTGAATAGCAAGGACAGCAGAAAATTTACAGGCAGATGACAGTGTGAAGGGGACTCGGTCACTGCACCAAAAGGAACGTCCCCCCACCCCAAGTGAAGGCCACGTGCAGAAGCACCCCCAAGCCTTCTGTCCACCGTAAAAACCCAAAGCCCCAGGGGCTAATCTCCCAGTTGCGGGGGCGAGGGGGGGGAATGTGCTGGACAGAGCAAACAGTCAGGAGCTGAATCACACGGCAGACCTGGTCAGGCGTGGGGGGGGGGGGGGGGGGCTGAGGCCTTGCCCTGTGTTCTGCCAGCGTCAGACGGTAACGTCTGGCTTGGTGCTGCCGCTTCTCAAAGGGAGGTACAGTGTCACGCAAAGCTGCCAGTTATCCCTCACTCATGCTTTCTGGAAGACCACAGCGCCAAGTGACCATTGGTAATAGTTTGTGGGGAACAGATTCGATTCATGAGGATCATTTCTGTCTGCAGAACTGGGGGTCACATCAGAGGGGAAGCAGTGGATAGGGCAGGTTTACCAGCTTGGCCTTTGAACTGTTTCAAAGTGCAGGTGCTCCTCTGCCTGCTCTCTCTTTACTGGGAGGTTCCTGGTGAGGCCTGGCAGGAAGCATGGCACCAAGCAGCCAGCCTTGTTTGAATAAATACCAAACAGAGGAAGGGTTCCTATTGCTGTGGAGGGCTAACAAATATCAGGCTAACTGACATCAGGCTAAGAGACACAGGGTTAACAGACATCAGGCTAACAGACATGAAGCTAACAGACATCAGGCTAACAGACACAAGGTTAACAGACATCAGCCTAACAGACATCAAGCTAACAGACATCAGGCTAACAGACACAGGGTTAACAGACATCAGGCTAACTGACATCAGGCTAACAGATACAGGGTTAACAGACATGGGCCTAAAACACATCAGGCTAACAAATACGGGGCTAACAGACATCAGGTTCACGAACACAGGGCTAACAGACACAAGGCTAATAGATATTGTTGTGGCTGGCCCTCCCACTGCTGTAGCACATGCGACTGCATGGATAAATACATGAAAACCAATACAGAGCTGACCGCCTCATAATAGATATTAATGTGGAAAGTGCCTGTCGCCTGGTCCATAATGACTCAGGTTGCCTTAATGTACTCAGGCTTTCCAAACTTCCCCATTTTCTCATTGTTTCTTTTCCCCACACGACTCTCTGGCACAGCCAGGCTCCAGCCTCCCATTCCACTGGGTCACCTGGGCTATTGCATCCCCTCAGAAATTCATTGCGATGCCCCAGTCTAGCTCTCTCAAGTCAGGGAGGCAACCAAAGCACTTAACCTGAATTTCTCTGTAAACCACCCAGCTGCACATAAGAAGCAGAAGATGTAACTGGCACCGGATATTCCGTAAAATAACAATGCCGGTGTTCCCCGAAAGACAGGCCTTTCCTCAAACGGACGTGCAGCGCCCACGGCGACAAGACTGGCAGTGACATGCTTTGTTTTCCGTGCTGCATGAGCTTTGCTTTATTTCATTTTTTCCTGCACGACCTTGACCTGCATCTCCGCTCCATCGCTCTGTCACGCATGACGAATGTCAATAAAAAATAAAATAAAAAATGCTGCACTGCCACCCAGCCAAATAATTACCCATAAAAGTTGTAAATACCAGCCAAGGGAGTTTCTCTCTTTCTGCTCTTTGTGTTGCTTACCAGAATTAAAAACACAGAAATGTGCTGTAAAATGCCCTTCTCCACCCTGGGTGTGGTTAAAGTGTGTCGCTGCTTAAAATAATTATTGATCACAAACTGCATGGGCCTGCACAGAAAAAGCCCCTTTTGATCGATTTTTGTCCCCTCGCCTCAATGAATAAATATATATTAGAGCTGATATGAATTAAAGGGTGTTTTGCTTCAATTCATCCGAACAAGAAGACAATACATTTTTTGTTACCAGGGAAACATGATAACACCATTCCCTGTCTGTTGCTCAACAATCAATTAATTTAGCGCCTTTGTTCTGATGTTTACTATTCTATTTAGAACTGAAAAGTCTTGTTTAGGCCTTTTTTTCTACCCCCCAAGCTGGGGGTAGTGATAAATAACCCTCCCCAGAAATACAAAAGCAACTGTCAGGAAAGTCAGGTGTCCGGGTCTGGGACAGCGCTGCTTAAGGGCCTGGGCCTGCTCTTTGTTTGCTTCTGAAATTCAGCTAAAACTCTGTCAATAAGCCGCCAGGGTGTGCAAGGGACAATGGGGTGGGGGGGTCCGGCACAGGCCCAAACAAGGCTGCCACGTTTGTCCTGAATCATCCGAACCTAGTGCCTGCTGTCCATGACATGAATGCTGTATTTTTAGTGAGAATGCATGACGGTGTGGGATCAGCTACATCACCCACACAGTGCTGCCGCTGTGTCCGTCAGTGACACTTTTACTATAATAATTACTTTCATACTTTGATTCTCATTGAGTTTTTAAATGTATTTGATTATTAACCTGCCCTGCCCAGTTTTATCGTACTCTCACCCCAACCCCCCTACCCCACATTGTCTATCCTCTCTATCTGTGACCCAAACATACCCACACTGGCCTGCATTCCCAGCAACTCTGACAGATTAAGGACTCTTAGGAAAAACGGTCACAATGCACAGATAACTGCATAGGCAAAGACAACATGTGTGAGTACAACTGCATTTTACCAAGACCCCTGACCCTCCAGAAATTATAACCTGGAGGTGAAGGACAGCGCAGGCTAGCAGAGAGTGCACTCAAGGTGCTGAAAGCACAACATAAACCTGCATGAAGACTACAGAGAACTCAACATACACCTTCCTCCAGACCGAGAGGTAAATGTGAAGCAGGAAAGAGATTAAATTACGCAGCCCAACGACTGCAGAGTAAATCGAAGGCTAATCCTGCTGCTCAAGCCAGTACTTCCTGAACCCTAATTCTTCAAACTACCAGAAAGACACAGCGGCTGAGTGCCGGTGAGCAGAGCCGGCTGGCCGGCAGGGGCGGGTGGCCGGAGCCCTGTATCGACGTTCACACCCAGCATCCTTCCTGAGACGGTTATTTGTAATTTGCCGAGCTTGGTGATTGGCTCCCTTTAGGTTGCTGAGAGAGGAGTAGACAGATGATACACAGCGTGACGAGAAAGGATTTCCTTGGGCATGCACTAAATTAATGTGTATTTGAATATGTGTTTTCTTTTTAAGGGTTTGTAACTTCTCGGTTTGAACGACTTACAAAATAACCCACAAAATAGTGCACACACAAGTATGACACCATAAACCTACAAATAGTAAGTATAATACTGTTGCTATATGTGGAAAGTTACAGAAAATATATACAGAAAGTGCATATACCGGTCACTTAAACAACTTCACTTTAACGGCCGTTTGATGCACAACTGAATTAATTTAATTAATGAATTAATTGAATATCTTTTATCTTAAAGAAAGTGTTCAAAACTGGAAAATGCCCAGGCACCAAAGCATGATAACTGAGTTAACTGCTAAGTGAGGAAGAACTGGATGAGGAGCCCAGGCAACACGATTAACATGCAGAAAGGATCGCACAACCACAGGGCAGCTCTGCGTCTCCTCTCTGCGCTACGATATGTTTTCATTGAATCTGTAGCCATTGATGATGATGTTGTATGTTCCTCATGCTGGGTCCACATCAGCCTCTGTCCAGTTAGATTAATTAAAGACGATGTGCTTTATTGTAATGTGTCATTTTAATGTGTATTATCTGAAATCTTTGAATTTAAATTCCTCGTGTTTCATTCACACTCTTTCATTGCTGCACTATTCACCCTAGTTTTAATTGTACAATAATAGAGACAGGAGAAGGTTGCGAATTTAATTCCCAGTAAGGATTCCCACTGTTGCAGTATCCTTAAACTGTTCTCCAGTTCTGTAAATGGTCAGAAATGTTTAATTGTGTATCCTAGCCCAAAACACAGATAGAACCGCCCAGATATTAAAGACGAATCCTAAGCCGCACACTCAGTTTAAAAACAGAGGTTATTATTTCATTATTGTTTAAAAGTGTAAAATATTCATTGTATGTGATTAAAATGCCTGTATTCACAGCTGCTGTGAGCCCATTACACCCAGTGCTAATGGGAAGTATTGCTTTTTCTGCAGTCACAAGTGTGTCGCCCTTAAGGTGAAGGAGTACTTCATGGTAACAGGTATCATATTCTCATCTTTTTGTATGGTTTCGAATTTTTTTTTTCTAAAGCAGGTTTCAAAGTAATGACTGTGCCTCAAAAGCTCGGAAAGTTTCAGCGAGCCGGGCGCCGGCCCCGAGACCAGGCCGACGGGGAGCGTGACGAGGCCCCCCCTTTGGAAGACACGCTTCTCCAGGAGCATTGTTGATTGGTGTGTGTCCATTTACTCGAAGGGATTATGATAATATTCCACATTGTGCGCGGCGTGGTGCACGGGAAATTCAATACTCAAAAGGTTAATGCAATCAATTAGGATGACAAAAGAGTAAAGTAAGAAAAAAAAACCCTCCTGCTTGCTGGGTAAAAACGAGGCAGGAAAGGGAGAAGGAGGTATGGGAGGCTTCAAGGAATCCGGCCGGAAAAAAAGAGAGTCCCTCAAAGAGGAGAAAAAAAAGATGAAGAAATGTCATCCATTCTATACATACAGTTCAAAGCCGGCAGAAGACAACAGAAAACAGCGAATACTCCTTTCAAAGGAAAATTGCAACACTTACCCCCTTAACAACCATGAATATAATAGATTGGCTATTAACACAAAGGCATATTCCTCCTTTGGGGCTAAACAAATACACCTCACAGTGGGTGATGGCCAGGATGGGGGGGGGCAATAGGGACCTGGGTGTCGATTCACAACTTTTGTCCTGAATGAGATCCCCTTTGCTTAGCGTTAGCGACATGGGCACGAGTCTGAACGTTGGAGAGAGGATAGGAGACAGGTCTGTGGCTGGGCTACATGGCTAGTCTGCACAGGAGGCTGGTCCCTAGGCTACATGGGTAGTCTGCACAGAAGGCTGGTCCCTAGGCTACATGGCTAGTCTACACAGGAGGCTGGTGCTAAGCTACATGGCTAGTCTGCACAGAAGGCTGGTCCCTAAGCTACATGGCTAGTCTGCACAGGAGGCTGGTCCCTAGGCTACATGGCTAGTCTGCACAGGAGGCTGGTCCCTAGGCTACATGGGTAGTCTGCACAGAAGGCTGGTCCCTAAGCTACATGGCTAGTCTGCACAGAAGGCAAGTCGCCCTTGACCGGTACATCACTGGCATTCCTTATTAAGCGTGGCGCTACAGTGCTACAGCATGCAAAAGTGGTCCCTCATCACTGCTGATGACTGAACAATGGCGGCTCCAGCGCCACTGTGCCGGTCCGCACACGCTGCCCCACATTACGACAATCTTAGCGGATGTTAGCCATGATGGACCTGCAAAACCACAGGGAACCATCAGTGCAAGGGCCCACATCATACTTAGAATGGTCCAAACCACCAGGTCCCCTTCTCACCTCAGGCACAAAAGCTCCAAATCCAGGTGAGTAAAGGGTATTGAAGAGGGGTATCGAGGAGCCAGGGGTGGTGCCATTTTATACTAGGGGATCCAGATCACCGATCTTTTTCCGCTCAAGGAGACACACAGACAAAACAGCAGATGTTTAAATGCCAAGAACTTAATTTGACTTTTAACTAGTTGCTTAACTTAGTGAAAAAAAAAAATAAAACACGAAAAAGGCAGAGTTCCCACATGTCATCATTACACAATTATATGAAAAATCAAGCAAGTTCAAACAGCACTTGTCGACGGTATCTGACTATTAAATCGAACGCCTATTGGCCTATTGGCTGAAGCAGATGCATTGCTACCTAGAAGAGGTTTTTACTAAACGCTTTTATTTTCCACTGGTAACTGCCCTGTTGTCAGGGTCCCTGCCCTTTGGAGAAACTGCCGCTTCTTCTCTGAAAACACCCAGCATGCACCTGTGCTTGAACAGGCAAGTTTTTCTGATGAAATCTGTTCACTCTGAATGTCAGAATTGCTTTCAGTAATTGGGCTTATTTTAATTCATCTTTTTTTTGGAAGACAAAAAAAAATATATGTTTTTTTTTTTTTGAGAGAGTGATATCATCTTCAGATTGTGCTGGGACAGGGAGAGGCAGGCATTAGCCCCGGGAATTCGCGGTGGTAACCAGGACTCTCCGTAACCGCAGCAAGAATTTCAGTTTTCCCAAGCGCAACCGCTGTAATTTGACCTACATCGCATTTTTCTGTCGCTGCATTTTGAGGCCGGCGGCCACGTCAGGCGGACAATGGGCTGCGGCGACTTTGAAGTTTTGGGGGAACAAAAGTCTGGTGGGGGGACAGCATAAGAGATACCCTCACGGCAGGACACCCCAAGTGAAAAGAAAAACAAATACTTTGGGCTTGGGGGGCTGGGGGGGGCACTCAGGCCCCGTCTGAGCGTCCAGCGGATCAAGCAGCGGTGGGGAGGAACTCTTTCTGGATTTTGGCGGGAATGATGGATGGGTTCAGGGGTATCCCTATTCACATGGAGATGTTACATCATAAATATTTACACAGCGCCGCCGTTTCCATGTTGCCTCTGCTTGTTTTGACACACTGGGAGAAAAAAGGAGAGAGAAAACGAGCAGGAAGGAGGACAAGTAGACAGAGAGTCTGGGGCTTCTGCTGTTCGCCGGCACAGTCATGAGGAGAGAAAAGAAAAAATCACGTAACGGGGGCAGGGTTTCGGAGGTGAGCAGATCTGCCCATGGTGTTCACGGTCCTGACAGCGTTTATCCGGAGAGTCAATGTGCCGGCTTGCAGAACGCAGAGGTGCTTCCAGGATGCACATGAAAAAGGGACGGGTTTGTAATGCATCGAAAACCCTCAAAGTCATAGCTGACTGCAGTGGTTGCTTGTCCTGAAATCAAAGGACACCTCTGCCTGAAAGAAGTGATGTTCACGGCAGCACAAGGCACAAGGGATGGGTCTCCCAGCCCATCGAATGGCTCACACAGAGATGTCACTTACCCTTACTGAATGTCTTTGGGTAGCAGGAGGAAGCCTGCAGGAAGTCCACACAACAGGGAGAACGGGCAGACTCCACACCGTCAGAGCAGGGATTCACAGCTGCCTGCCAACACCTAACCCTAAGCCTAACCCTAAGCCTAACCCTAAGCCTAACCCTAAGCCTAACCCTTTAGCCTCACTCCCCCCTAATCTCCACTTTTTAGCAAAGTGTAACTTTTTACTCCAGTAAAGCTGACAGCCGCTGTATTGTGGCCCATTGTGTGAAAGAGGAAAACCAGGCTGACTGAAGGAAGGGGCGGATTCCACGGATAAATACAGGCGTGGAGAGAGCGCTGAGAGCGAAACGCCGGCTCGTTTACAGGTGTACGGCCTCCAGGCCCCAAAGGAGCCAAGCTGGGGGGTGGGGAGAAATGGGAGTTTGACATCGCCGCGCATAAAAGTGATGTGTAATTTTACATTTTTTTGCAGTGAGCACAATTAGAAGCTGCTGGCTCCCTGAGGAAGCACCAGCCAATGAAAGCAAATCTGCCAGTTTAATTTTCTTCCCACTGTTTGAGAGAGAATCCATTCAGAGGCGTCTCGACACAAGCTAGGGGAACACATGGCGGGGGGGGGGGGGGGGGGGGAGTTGGGAGGTGTCACGCAGGGGTGGGTGGGTGCACTCGTCCCATGTCAGAAGCGGTCGGGCTTTCTGATTAGCTGAATTAAATACATCAAAACCCGATTAGGCTAACAAGGCCCTGCCTCCACAGACCTGGGGTTGGGGTCCGGGCCTGGAGACGGGGAGTTCGCTGTGCTTTGAGGGCACCCAGGGAAGCACCTGAAGGAGCTGAGCCCGGCACCCCCATCTGCCGACTCTCGACTCGGGGGAAGTTATGGAAAAAAAACATGCTTTGTGTGGCATTTCAGCACAGAGTCCTGATGCAGCAAGTGCAGGAATGAGCGCGTTCAGCAGGTACCAGGCCCCGTTTTCTCAGAGGTAATCCGGCTCTGCTCATTTCCCCACAATATTCTCCCTCGGGTCCCGACCATACACTGAAGTGGAAGGGGGCATGCATGTTTCCCATCATGTCACACTACCCCCGTCATCCCGGTGTTCCAAAAGGCCCCTCCGCCCACCCGGGTGGGGGATGGGTACATCAGGGCGAGCATTCTGAAGCTTGCTCTGCCCAAATGAGCCCACTGTAGTTCAGTGCCACTCCCTACCTGTTACATCACTCTCTTGGTTAGTGCCCCTCCCTCCTCGACTCACCAGATTTACATGTTTTGTGACATTATGCATTTAGCTATAATTACTGTTCAACCCCCCCCACCGGTCTGAGGTCCGCTTCCGGTCCCGTTTGATGCTGGTATTTCATAATGCTTCACGGATAACCTCCTGTGTGAAAAGGGCAGTCTATCGATTTCTGTGACCGAGCTGCAGTAACCTGGCATGTCGGGGTCCTGCAGGCGAGACAGGAACCCCCACCCTCCCGGTCAGTCCCTCACGTGGACACACTGCGGAAGGGCAGGACGCGATGGACGCTCTGCCACACACTCCCGGGCAAATAAATAAATAAACACACAGACAAACAAACGACCTACATCATGGGGAGTTAATCAGTTGGAAAATAAAACGGTGCGATTCTAATAAGTCATTTGTCAATTTTTACAACTTGGGACACATCGATCCGCGGGGATTAATGAAGACGCTCGGCTTTGTTGAGGATGCGGAGGGTGAGGGACGTCATCGCCCGCACCCAGCCGGGCCTGGCCTACCTCGCTCTCTCTCTGCGCTGCAGTCAGTCCTCCTCTGCGAGGGCTCACTTCATCCTGGGAGAAAAGACAGAAAAAGAGAGAGAGAGAGAAATAAGAATTAAATTTGGAAGGTGGGGGGTGGGTTTGCGATGCCAGAAACCATGGAGACGTTGAAGAAGACAAGTTCTTTAGAGTGTGACCATTAGTTGACCAGTATCTTTGATGGTCAGAGGAAGCTCAACAGATCAACCACCTGCTATTTCTGAGAGAAACGAACGTTAAATTGATATCATTGACACAGAGTATTTTTTATGCAGTCTGATGTTCTCCTGAAACAGTGCAGATGTGATTCTGCACCCTTCTAAGCAATGATGTCACATTCTGACCCCTCTGGAGATCCAGCGACCTTATGGTCAGTGTATCAGCAGAACGGAGTGTACAGGTCAAGGACCCCCCCCCCCCCCCCCCCCACAAACCTTCCTCAGACAGAAGCAAAGCGTGGAGCCTTGTTAGCCAGTTTTGTGAATATTTCACCGCAGCTTGCCAATGGTAATTTACTTAGAATCAGTAATCCTACAATCTGATTGAGGGAAGGTCGTTATTATCCGGCATGACCTTGGAGAAGCTGGCGTCAGCGGCTGTCAGGCCCAGAGAGGCCTTCACAAGCCGACTTCACCGGGATCTGCCCCGAGAAAGAACATTTTCCGGAAAGCAGGTTGTGGCTATGCTCGGTAAGGAGAGTCAGCAAGTCCACAGCTAAGATGTGTCACATCCGGCTCCGCAGATTAATCTTTCATGTTTTTAATGGCAATGAATAGTTTACAGTTACAAAACCATTTGTATTACCAAACAACTCAGCAGAGACGATCAGCCGGTGTTTATAGATTCTTCGTGTTTGCAGTTTCAACCAACCGAGGGAGCGTTTCAAAATAAAATAAAAATTCAAGGAATGGGGGAAAAAAAATGCTGAAACGAGTTCATTTTTAGCTGATTCCAGTGTGGGGGGGAAGTAGGCAGGTTGGAATTCTTATTGCAGAAAGCTTGCTTTTCAGATTAAATTTTCATGGCTTAATAACTTACAGTGTTTACTGTTGATTAACAAGAAGCTTAGATGTCTATTGGCAAATTAAAGGGCTGTTTATTTTTGTAAATTCTGTGCCCCGCGCCTTCCGCCAGAGCCGCGCGGGAACCCACGGCAAACACGTGCGCTTGCACTGAACCAGTCGAGTTAGCGAAACTATTTGCAAAAGTCGACTAACCTTGAGAGCACGAGGAGGCGAGGGGGGGCAAGAAAGTAATAATAATTCCAACCTGATCTTCCTACTTATTTTATATCTCCCCTCAGCAACCTAACTTCTACTCGGCAACACTGCAGTTATTAATTCATGAGGCACTAATTAGTTCTTTGTTTAATTTTGTGTTAAACAGACTGACCAGAATGATAACGACTTGTGCTGTAGCGCCAGGGTCCCGCGCTGTTCCTGTTTGCCGCGACTGGGGACCGGCGTGCCACTGCTGTGATGAACCCAATTCCCTTCTAAGTTGCACTTCATTAAGTCAAAATGTGACAAGGAGCTTAGAGAATGAAAAGGCAGATCTGATCGTACATAACAATTCAGGCCGGTAAGTTTGGTCTGGGGTGGGGGGTAGCCTGCAAATTCCGGCATGTATGTTGCTAATTTTCTATTTTTAAGCCTTGGGGACCGCCTTTCATTTTCCTTTAATTGTTTTTGGGCTGAGTGGCAGCGTCATCCTCTCAAATTGCAGCTTCAATCAAGCCGCCCGATCAAACCCCTGAACAGCACCTCAGCTGGTGGATAAACAACAGGGTCGCCCTCCTTGTGTGGTGCAGGCGGGCGGGGGGGCGTGGGGTGGGCGCTGGTGAGGAGGTCATGGTGGCGAGGTGGTTATGGCCGGTGACTTTACAGACGTGCCACTGGGTCCAGAAAATGGAAGATGGCTTCAAACAAACAAACAAGCAGAAAAAACTGGAAAAAACAAGATGTAGCCACAAAGAAGTTCAAGGCAGGAGGGTGGGAATTTTGACGTTTTCTTGGCATTGCCACACGGGAACCTGCTGGACGGGGTGCTGCCGTCATGCCATATCTGAGATGCCTCAGAACGCTGAGTGTTTTTAAAGAGTGTCCCTGTGAAAAACGCTCACATTAGCGCTGTCAAACGTCTGTCGGCTACCTGTGCGTTCCGTTCATTAGCAGACCTGAATTAAAATGTTACATTAACGTACTCCTGGTGTTACATCAGCCTTCCTGGTATTTTTCTGCCATCTATTACGAAGATAAATATTGACTTTTTTTCCTCGTCTCAAAGGCAAGTTCAAAATGTGGAAGTTATTCGTCCAGTTTAGAAATCCGCCCACTGGCGAAATGATTAAAGCAGCTCATGGCTGTACAGTACAACCGGAAGGACGGGCACTTTCGAAACATCTTCACGGAGCTGGGAATGACATCTCGCCGGCGATTTATTCACCGGTGTGGGTAAACAAACAAGGCATGGATGGAGAGAGAGAGAGAGAGAGAGAGAGAGAGCCGGGTGGAGGAAGAGAGGGAGGGAGAGGAAAAGAAAAAAACAGCATTCAGAATGGAGTACAATGGCACGCAGGTCAGTAATTAGAAACTCTGTTTGCACAGTAATAATTTTAATATATTCATCAGGAAACAGGGCACGCCTGGCATTATAAACCTCCGGCAGGAAGGCAGCCTGCATTGGCCTCAGCCAGCACAGAGCAAGGACCCTCAGAGACAGACGGGTTCAAGCACAGACCTTTCCACCCCCTCCAAGGGACAGTTAGGCAGAGAAGGGGAAACTCTGAATGTCCCCCGACTGCAGTTTTGTTTTCTCCTGAACTGAGAAGCCATAATCCTGAACAGACATACAGTGCCGCCGCAACTCTGCAGAATCTCAGACCGTCGCAGTCCAACCCTACGACAGCAAATGGTGTGAGGAGAGAAATCAGTGAGAAGCGTGAGCGTGTTTGTTACTGTAGGTGGGGCTGATCCTCCAGAAAGGCGTTGCGACAGAAAGGCAGATCCCACCTCCACGGACGCCTCCGACGGCACTCAAACTCTGAGATGAGTTTTGTGCAAAAATAGGCGGGATTAAATCCAAGGGTGAAATATAACTACAGGAATATGTTCGGGGAACGTAACGCATTTAATGCGACCAAAACATGCGTCATCGAACAGGAGCCCATCGAATGTGCAGGTTACCCACTGGACATCCGGTCAAGTGCCTTGCTTGTGATAAAAAAAGACGTTTTCACTATTATTAACAAAAACTACCATTGTGCTGAACACTCTTAAGGTAACAATTCCCTTTGTTGTGTTTCCATTGTGTTTTGCTTCCTGGTTTCATTGTTTACCTACAAACTGGTGAGAAAAAAACAACAAAAAAGTTGTAGAAATCCAAGACAAATAAAGCGGGTGGATGACCAGCCGCAGGGAGTCCGTGCGGGTTTCCCCGTCTCCTGGTCTTGCACCGCCACCAGGAACGTCCTTCGAATCTCCCCCTGAATGGACCCGGGAACAATGGTGGGGTGGGGGTGGAGGGGACTGAACATTTATTAAATAACACCGCTCATGCATATTTCTGACAGAACCAAGCAGGCCCCCTTTTTTGCTGTCAATTCTCCGCGCCGCCCTCCCCGGCCCGTAGGGGGCGACGGCATGGGGTTCCGGGCAGCTGCCACCCCAGCCGGGGACCTCGGCTCTTCTGGCCTAATTTTTGTCCCCCCCAACCCCCGACAATGTTTGAAATGGCGGGGTCCACGCAGGAGCAAAGAAAAGGCCAGGGGTGTGGGCAGCAAGTGCCAGCGCCATGGAAACCGTCGTTTTCCGAAAAAAATATTCCTTTTTATCCCCTTTGAGGGGCTGTCACCGTGGCGATGTGAGCATCACGCGACCCCGGGCCTGGCCGTGACAAAGCCTATTTTCTGCCTCATACTTGATTGATTAAAAAACTTTTTAGGAAAACCATGTTAAAGGACAAAAAAAGTGACAAGGCAAAGAATAGGCCGAGACTGAGTCCCTATCAGACTGTTTCCCTGGTAATAAAACAGGCAAAGTAGGGGGGGGTGTGGGGTGATGGTTTAAAAAAAACATTTAAAAATGCTGCGATAATCTCCTCAAAAGCAGGGTCAGGCAGAGCATGAAAGTTGACAACAATGCCGATTAAGACGATTATAATATGCCTGGTGGTTGTGCGGGGGGGGCAATCTACAAGCAGGAATATGCAAGGGGCACAAACGGCACCCTGCCCCGGGTTAAAAACTCTGCTCCCTGAATCCACATTTAAACCCCGCTCCAGTGTTCCCCGTCCTGCCACATTCACACCCAGCATCAAGTCAGTTCACGGCGGCACTTCTCGATAAAACCACCTTGCGGTAACCAAATCTTTTTCCATTTAGACCACATCTCTGTGAGCATGTACCAGATTGTCACCACTCCCCCGGCATCATCTCAGCCCCCCTGTACGTGCTGTTTCATCACACCTGGCACACCTAGACAGGTGATTGTCTCCAGAGGAACCACCTTGGGGGCGGGGCATGGTATGCAGACTGCGGGTGCCCCCACCCCTACAAACAACCCCTTATTTACAAAAAATGAAAAGGACTCCAAAAAAACGTGGCCCCTGTCTGTTTGCCCGGGCTGTTAAATATGGGGGTGTCGAGGTAAGAAGTATCATTACGACACTGTTTCCGCGCCGGCAAGATAAACAGGGCGCATTTAGCAGGGAGACGGCTCCCCACTTAATGCGACCCTCGCAACCGTTACGTGGAGAATTAGTATTCTGGCTTTGGCGATCCTCGGCACAAAAAAGGCCCGACTGAATCCCCAAGGCGGGGGTGTCAGGCAGAAAATGACGAAAATCTGCTCCTTGACAGGGAGTCATTTATATTTTAGCTTCGTTCCATTATCTTAACGAATCCATCATCAGCCAATGCAATATTAACAGCAGAAAATCAACTCATTAGATCCAGGGGGATTTAATCAAGATTGCAATCATGTATGCGCTTCCTGGAGAGTTTGATTTTTTTTTCTTTTTGGTCCTTTCCACATAATTGGCGCATCTCAGATCTTAATAAATTATTCTCCATCTCAGATTGATGCCTTTTTTTCCCCTGCCTCTCTCATGCCACGCTCCTGCTCACCCTGACTATAATATTTACCATAAACATGATTATGTCATGGGCACACAGTTTAAAATGGCCTTCAGCTAGCTCCAAGAGGTAATTGGCTTCTCCATTTCTCTCCAGTTTCCTTGCTAATTGCCAAATGATATTGCTAACTGTTTCCCAAGGAGGGGTGGGGGGGGGGGCGGCGGGGGGGGAATAACGTTTCCTTTTGGACAGCTGGATTATTTTAGATTTTTTTCGGCCCGCTGTTGGCTAAGCCTGAAGGGACTGACATGTTGGACCGGCCGGGTTGGTGGTGAGTCTGTTCAGCTGATCTTGTAAATACCTGCTCACAAGCCACACTATTACTGAATGTCATTTAGACATTAATATTATACATCAACCATGATGCTCATCAGAAAACACAGACTGAAAATGGATGGATGGGTGGATGGATGGGTGGATAGATGAATGGATTGTTGGATGGATGGAGGGGTATGTACGCACACGTTCATATATTATTTTCATCATGATATAAAACCATAAAAAGCGAGGCGATGATGGAGGCGAGGGGAATGGTGCCGAGCTTTTACCTGAGGGGAATGACCCCGCCTCCGAGCACCGGCCTCCACACAGGGGCAGATGCACCAGCGTCTTTTAAACAAAGCTGATTATAAACACAAAGCTTTGGTGCAAAAATCCAGCTAGGCTCAGCGATTTAGAACCTCGTGGACCGGTCCGAAGCAGAAACGCCCAGAAGGAAATGCCGGGAGCTGATTGGTGGACCGCCGGTGGAGCTTCATGAATCTCACGCAGGAAAACGGTAGCAAGCGGCTCAGAGCGGATGTGGGCTTGTTAAGAGCCATCAGTGTCACGGATTCTGTTACGAAGTTAAGCCTAGTCGTCTGTAGGGTTCATGGAACAACCTGTGATGCCACTGCCTTGGAGAAGACCTCATCTACACTCTTTTTGGACTATTGATGACAATAAATCATGCATGTAGATTGTATTTTTAGCTGCATTTTACAGTAACATTGTCTCCTAAGAATGCTTTCACACAGCAAAATATACATTTTAAAATGTATTTTAAAAACAGTACTAATGATATGCAAACCAAAGTAAAAATCGAAGTGTCTGCCAATCCCAGAACACGACTCCAAACCGCGAATCCCTCTGCAAACGGACATGGGTAACTGCATATAGTGGCACATCTCGGCTTGCACGTGGCTGCATATACCATCCTGGCCCGGCCAGGACCCCCCAGGCCTCTGCTCAGCTGGGGCGCCTTGCTTCATGGCTCAGCTTATCCGGCAACATGCTCGACAGGCCCCCAAAAGTGTAATAATGGGGGAAAAGCCCTTTAATCTGCCCGAGGGACAGAGCCGCTTGTGGAGGGCCTAACCTGACCTTCGCACTCCCAGTTAAAGTTCCTATATGTCCTGCGGCATAAAGCCCGTACCCCCCCATCTCCACACCCCCTCGCCAAAGGCCTGTGTAACAGCTAAAGCTAATCCCCCCACTCACCATGTCCCTCTTAGGTATCTAGTTGTAAATCCCGGCCTCTCAGTAAAGCAATCGCGTGGTTTTTTATCTTGATTTATGAGATTATCGGGGATGGTCATGTCTCTAGCAAACGCGCTAATCCTAATCGGAACAGACACGTATTAGAGCTGAACACGGGGAGCCACACCAGCTCCCCGTCCACTTCCAGGCCCGGCCGGCCGCTGCTGTCCGCGTTACTGAGTATGCTTGTGGGGGTGTGCGTGCATAAAGATGACAAATAGAAAAGTGTAATCCTGGCATGTGGAAACACCCCAGGGGCCTGCAGTGGAGGATCCATCCCCCATTCCATTTTTTTCCATTCAAATTAGTCATTGCACCAAGGGCAATTATCGTGGATAAAAAAATGTGTTTGAGTAAAATCTCCCTCCACCATTAATTCAAATATTATAAAGAAATGAAAGTGCACAGCTTTCCTCAGCACACAGCGCTCCTCAGCACACAGTGCTCCTCAGGACACAGCGCTCCTCAGCACACAGCGCTCCTCAGCACACAGCTTTCCTCAGCACACAGCGCTCCTCAGCACACAGCGCTTCTCAGCACACAGCTTTTCTCAGCACACAGCGCTCCTCAGCACACAGCGCTCCTCAGCACACAGCGCTTTGCAGCACACAGCACTCCTCAGCACATAGCGCTCCTCAGGATACAGCACTCCTTAGTGCACAGAGCTCCTAGGACACAGCTTTCCTCAGCACGCACTACTCCTTAGGACACAGCACTCCTTGAAACACAGCGTTCCTGAAGACACAGCGCTCCTTAGGACACAGCTTTCCTCAGCACACAGTGATCCTCAGGACACAGCGCTCCTCAAGACACAGCTCTCTTCGGGACACAGCTTTCCTCAGCACACAGCGCTCCTCAGGACACAGTTCTCCTCGAGACACAGCGCTTCTTAGGACACAGCGCTCCTCAGTACACAACGCTAATCAGCACAGAGCCCTCCTCAGCACAGAGCCCTCCTCAGGATACAATGCTCCTCAGCACACAGCACTTCTTAGACACAGCACTACTCAGCAGACAGCTCTGTTCAGAGTACTATGCATCATTGCATATTCATTATGAATCAGCAGTCAAAGGCTCTTGGGTTCTGGTATTTGGCCCAACGGCTTTGGGGTGATGCATACTGACCCCCAGTATGTGGCCTTTTCAGGGTTAAACACTCCACACCCGCTGCCCTGGGATCAGATCTAGGAGCCTCATATTGCTGGGAGACTGAAACGTCCTGGTTTAATAATAAATAATAATAACAGAGACAGTGCCCTAAGGTGTGTGTAAATGTGCATGTAATATAGATGTAGCTGGTATCTCTCATGCCTCAGGCTGGCTGCCCGGGACGCGGCGATCACAGGGCCGAAATGTGGCAGCCGCCACGGCGACAGGATCCCGGGATGTTATTGAACGAGCCAGACCTCCAATCCAGGGTATAGCTGCAGCAGCGCCTGGCGCCGTCTCAGTCAATCAGTGTCTGGGGGATAGCCGGGGGGGGGGGGGGGGGGGGGCTCCCACCAAGGTACAAGGAGCGCAGTGCCAAAGCACGTGCGGGCGTGTGTCTCTGCCTGTCTGTCTGTGTGTGTCTCTGCCTGTCTGTCTGTGTGTGTCTCTGCCTGTCTGTATGTGTGTGTCTCTGCCTGTCTGTGTGTCTCTGCCTGCCTGTGTGTCTCTGCCTGCCTGTCTGTGTCTCTGCCTGTCTGTCTGTGTGTCTCTGCCTGTCTGTATGTGTGTCTCTGCCTGTCTGTATGTGTGTCTCTGCCTGTCTGTCTGTGTGTGTCTCTGCCTGCCTGTCTGTATGTGTGTGTCTCTGCCTGTCTGTATGTGTGTGTCTCTGCCTGTCTGTGTGTCTCTGCCTGCCTGTGTGTCTCTGCCTGCCTGTCTGTGTCTCTGCCTGTCTGTCTGTGTGTCTCTGCCTGCCTGTCTGTGTCTCTGCCTGTCTGTCTGTGTGTCTCTGCCTATCTGTATGTGTGTCTCTGCCTGTCTGTCTGTGTGTGTCTCTGCCTGCCTGTCTGTATGTGTGTGTCTCTGCCTGTCTGTGTGTGTGTGTCTCTGCCTGTCTGTATGTGTGTGTCTCTGCCTGTCTGTATGTGTGTGTCTCTGCCTGTCTGTGTGTGTGTGCGTCTCTGCCTGTCTGTATGTGTGTGTCTCTGCTTGTCTGTGTGAGTGTCTCTGCCTGTCTGTATGTGTGCGTCTCTGCCTGTCTGTATGTGTGTGTCTCTGCCTGTCTGTGTGAGTGTGCATCTCTGCCTGTCTGTCTGTGTGTGTCTCTGCTTGTCTGTATGTGTGTATCTCTGCCTGTCTGTATGTGTGTGTCTCTGCTTGTCTGTGTGAGTGTCTCTGCCTTTCTGTATGTGTGTGTCTCTGCCTGCCTGTCTGTATGTGTGTGTCTCTGCCTGTCTGTGTGTGTGTGTCTCTGCCTGTCTGTGTGTGTGTGTCTCTGCCTGTCTGTATGTGTGTCTTTGCCTGTCTGTGTGTGTGTGCGTCTCTGCCTGTCTGTCTGTGTGTGTCTCTGCCTGTCTGTATGTGTGTGTCTCTGCCTGTCTGTATGTGTGTGTCTCTGCTTGTCTGTGTGAGTGTCTCTGCCTGTCTGTATGTGTGCGTCTCTGCCTGTCTGTATGTGTGTGTCTCTGCCTGTCTGTGTGAGTGTGCATCTCTGCCTGTCTGTCTGTGTGCGTCTCTGCTTGTCTGTATGTGTGTATCTCTGCCTGTCTGTATGTGTGTGTCTCTGCTTGTCTGTGTGAGTGTCTCTGCCTGTCTGTATGTGTGTGTCTCTGCCTGTCTGTGTGAGTGTCTCTGCCTGTCTGTATGTGTGTGTCTCTGCCTGCCTGTATGTGTGTGTCTCTGCCTGCCTGTATGTGTGTGTCTCTGCCTGTCTGTATGTGTGTATCTCTGCCTGTCTGTATGTGTGTGTCTCTGCTTGTCTGTGTGAGTGTCTCTGCCTGTCTGTATGTGTGTGTCTCTGCCTGTCTGTATGTGTGTCTCTGCCTGTCTGTATGTGTGTCTCTGCCTGCCTGTCTGTGTGTGTCTCTGCCTGTCTGTATGTGTGTCTCTGCCTGCCTGTCTGTGTGTGTCTCTGCCTGTCTGTATGTGTGTCTCTGCCTGCCTGTCTGTGTGAGTGTCTCTGTGTGTCTGTTATGTCTGTGACTGTACATACATGAGCTTCGGTCTGTGTGTGTCTCTCTACCTGTCTGTGTTTGTGTATGTGTGTTTGTATCTGTATGTTTGTGTGTCTGCATGTGTGTGTGTCTGCATGTGTGTGTGTGTCTGCGTGTGTGTGTCTGCGTGTGTGTGTCTGCGCCTGCACGTGCCCGGTTACCCCGCATGTCCCCAGGCTGGGTGCAGGCAGAGCAGTCGGAGATGTGACAGTACCGTCTGCTCCTATAGTGGCCCGTTTGCTTCCCTGTGTGTGGGGGGGGGGGGGGCAGCCCTGCCGCCACCTTTTCTGAGTTTCAGTTCCGCTTGTGACATGTGATGAATGTTTGTGTCCCCAACAGAAACAGGCACACTGTCCGGTCACAGTGGCCTGACTCGCCGTCCCCCTGTATGCATCTCCAATCCCATCTCTTGTGTTTGCACGTTTCACGACAGGAGGCAGAGGCCGTCCTCCCTCTGACAGCATCTCAGCTGCAAGTCAGGTGACCTCCCTGCTGACCGCGCCCCGCGTTCACCACCTGGTCCTCCTGATCTCTGTCTCACACCCTCCGTCGGCATATCCGTCGACCACCGCCGTCCCCGGGATGGACCACAACCACGTGCCCCACCCCCGTGCCAGGATGGAACTGCCTCAGGGTCGAGGTGGGGGGCATTCATATGTCCAGATGGCTGAAGAGATTCCCCATCTCGCTCGCTTGCGTCCCCTGTGGCGGTTTATGGAGACGGTGGCTTCTGTGACAGCCAAACATGAGGATCCTGGGAAGCCCTTATTCCACACGGGATCGTTTATGGTGATCTTTGTCATCTGCGATCACCCTGTAATTCAAAACTCCCACCTGCTCTGCACAGCCACATAAAAATCCATTCCCACAATGCTGCTGTCCGTCCTTCTCCTGCTGTCTGACTTCTTTTCCCGAAAAGGTCAGCCGTGTTACTGACCCCCACGGGGGCTGATGGAGCTTTTCACGCTTAGCTCAACATGAACGCATCCTATGTCGTGCTAGAAGATAACATGCATAGACTTCACTTCTAATAAGACAGGGGCTCCTGTAAACTCGCTAATATAGGGGGCCTTCAAACCAGCTTCTGAATAAGGTAAAAAATAGTGTGGAAATAGTCCAAATGACGATGTGATGGGAGTACAAATGTCAGTCTCGGCATCGCTGGCCTGTGGAAGCGGCCTGGCTGCAGGAACCATGCTGCAATGCCGCCTGAAGAACCTGCAGAGGACCTGCCGCTTTCCTCATACAGCAGCACACGTACCACGCCGCGGGACGAGGATCAGTGCCCTGAGCGGCAGACAGGAGGCTGCAGGCAGTGTGGGCCCGTCGGAGCGACAGAGGGTTTAATGTGGGTCGATGGAGAGCAGATCCCGGAGGGAGGGTGACCTCGTGAGACGAGGCCCACGGCCAGCAGGGGCCCGCACTGTGGCTGGTGGGGGCGGGGGGGTGACTATGAGACAGTGACAGAAATGCAGAAAGGACACCAGGCTGGATGGGGAGGGGTGGCTGTTAGATTCCCCCCTGCCCCAGCTCTGGGGTCTGGCCCATGTTCTCCAAGCTATCAGGAGGCAGCCACTTGTCCAGCAGAGCACCTGACTAACCCCCCCACTCCATGCTGCTGCTATATTTGTATCCCTCTAATCGCCTCTGCCGCCTCCAATCTTTCCACTTTCTTGCAAATTTATCACCAGACTGAAAGGCCGCTGCCAGACCCTAAGTGCCTCACCCCTTTAAATTAAACAGCGGCATTTCTGATAAAGTCACTAAATTCCTTATCTTGCTGCCCTGAGGGAGCGTTTAAAGGCAAAGTGTCACTTTTCCTAAACCTGGGGGTAGGGGGGTGGGGGAAGCAAGGAGGGGCCCTCCTTCCCCCCTTCATGGAGTAGAAACAGGCCTCTTTCCCGCAGGAGGCAAAGATAGTCGAGGACCCACTTTCCCGCACTGGGCCCCACGTTGTCCGAACTTTTCAGCATTGGGCATTTCCGTCCGCCTCTTGCCATCCTGATGCCATGTGACCTTAGCGGTGTGGCAGGAGGAGGCAGCGACACAGCGGGATGCACCCTGGCTTCCTTTTTGCCCCTGTGGCCGCCTTCTTCACCCAAGCTTACGGCTCTGCTCTGATTGGCTGCTGGGGCCTTCGCAGATCTTCACCCAAGCTTACGGCTCTGCTCTGATTGGCTGCTGGGGCCTTCGCAGATCTTCACCCAAGCTTACGGCTCTGCTCTGATTGGCTGCTGGGGCCTTCGCAGATCTTCACCCAAGCTTACGGCTCTGCTCTGATTGGCTGCTGGGGCCTTCGCAGATCTTCATCAAAGCTTACGGCTCTGCTATGATTGGCTGCTGGGGCCTATGTGGATCTCCACCAAAGTTTTAGGCTCTGCTCTGATTGGCTGATGGGGCCTTCGTGGATCTTCACCAAAGTTTTAGGGTCTGCTCTGATTGGCTGATGGGGCCTTCGTGGATCTTCACCAAAGTTTTAGGCTCTGCTCTGATTGGCTGATGGGACCTTCGCGACGCCAACCAGAGCAGGGCGTTTCAGAGCAGCTACAAAAAGAGATATTAGCAGGACTTTTTTGGGGCTGGGGTATATCCGGCTGTTTTGGGGCCTGTGAATTACACTGCCTCTGATTTAGCACGACGTACCTCAGGCATTTAAAATCAGTTTAAAAGTAGACTTTTAAAACAGGACGAATGTCAAGTCTCTCTATAGCCAAGATTAAACTTGCCGGTTAACAATGCAGCCGGCACTGCGGCTGGAAATCGCACCCAGAAAGGTCACGCGCCTCAATCCAGGGAGAGGCTGCTCCGCCCCCCATCCAGCGGCAGAACCGCACCCAAGATGCCCGAGAACGTGGGCCAAAGTCTATCTGAGGGGCTAAATGGTTGTGGGAAGCCCGTCACTCACAGAGAAGCGTGTGATGAGCAGGGAAGGCCGGTGATGGCGGCCTAACGCTCCGCAACTCTCTCCATGGGGGGGCACTTCTCCCTGACCGATTCTCGCTATGTATATTCATGCATATTTTTAGCTCCATCGATGGGTTGTGACCTTCACTTGGTTAAAGTGTTGGTACAGTTGACGGCAAAACTAGCTGAGCTGCTAGATTAAAGGTGTGCGACTATTTCTGTATAGAATGTTTCATTGGCTTTGTTGTCCCAGGGAATGTAATAATGTCGCGGACGCAGCAGTCAGGGTCGTAGAGCGGGAGTGCAAGCCCCCCCTGCCCCGGGAAGCGTGTCTCTGTCCCTCCCTCTTAGTCCACTGTAACACCGTCCTGTGAATAAATTTCCTTTTTGCCTGCCCGGAGCTGGGAGATGCATTACCTAATATGGGACCGCCTGCTTTCTGGGTTATTTTGAGTGTGTGTGATAATACACACCCCCACCTCCCCAGCACCAACACCCCCCATTACAGATTCCTGTGCTTCTGGCCTGCGGAGCTGCATATTTGTCAACAACAAAACAGGAGTGTGGGGTCAGCAGGGGCCTGGGTGGGCTGCTTCTCGTGACGGCGCGGGGCTCACCTTCACGTCCGGGGGGGGGGGGGGGATTAGCTGGCGTAACCTCTGAAGGTTTATTTAAGCTGCCCGGCCTCAGTAATGTATAATGCAGCGAGCTGCGTGGGCCGCTTTGGGTGCCTGCTAAGTATGTCTCTGTAATATTAGCCACTCAGCTCCTTCCTGCAATCTGCTGCTCCTCCATCGTTTTCCAAGCTGTCACCTCACCTTCCCATGGCCGTCTTCCGCTCTTCCCTTTCCTCGCCTTTCCCAGTCTCTCCCCAGCTTTCCCCTGCTATTTCCTAGGCTGCCACAGGCCGTTCCAGGCCCTTTCCCAGCTGTCCCCATACCCTTCTCCCCTAGGTACTTTCACTTCTTCATCTTTGCTTTGCACCCCTCAGTGTTTTCTTTGCCTAACTCAGGATTCTCCTAACCTTTCCCAGTCTTCACATAACCCTTTCCCAACCCTTCCCCACTTTGCTGAGACCTTTTCCAGTCTTCCCATATCTTTGTTTAGCTCCTTCCCAACCTCTCCCTAGCCTTTCCCAGTCTTTCCCCAGCCTTCCCAGAATATTCCTAACCTTTCCCAGTCTTTCCTCTAGCCATTTCCTAAGCTTTCTGTATCTTTCCTGCACTCTCTCCCAGCTCTTCACCAGTATTTTCCTTACACTTTTCCTAACCCTCTTGCAGCCTTTCCATGTTTCCCTAGCTTCTTCCAGAACTCACCTACCCCATTCCCAGTCATTCTTAGCCCCTGCTCCATAGTTCCATTAGTCTACAAGTTTTAGAACCTGAAGTGGAAATGGAGCCCAGAATTGGTTCCAAATCCACCTGGATTCTATGCAAAACATCAGCTGGAAAACTTTCTGTTTTTATGTCATAGAAACATTTTATAATCTTCCCTTTCAATGCCAGAAACCTCTGTTGACATTCCCTTACCGCTGACCGTCACTGTGCTTCCCGATTGTCTCTCATCCACCTGCCTATCGCCCCTAAATCTCTTTTGTTGTTCTTCCTCTCTTTTTCTCTTGAAATGAGAGTTAAAACAACCTGTTCCTCATCAGAAGGTCGAAAAACACGCAAACAAAGTAGAGTAAAAGTGAAGGCGTTTGGCTGAAGCCTTCTTGCCTGCTCCTGGGGGGGAACGAGCTGCCCCCCTGTCACCAAAGGAAGGCAGCTAGGGTGCATGCTGGTCAAGAGAGGCTGTTTATGTGGGGGGGGGGGGGGGAGCAGCACAGATACCCGGGGCGGCCTCACCGCTCTTGTGTTTATTTATCGGTTCGGAAATATTTGCACACAAGGACTTGGTGAATTATTTAGACATGACAAGGGGGGCAGCGGGTCCCACGTGTGGAGCTATGAGCTGCCGGTGCTCGACGGTGACCTCCTCACCACTCCTGGGTGATAACGCATCTACGTTTAACCTGCCGGCTGCCGCGGGAAGGAAAGATCAGGTATTCCGGTATCTCCCGGGCCGGAACATGGAGCTGTAGTGCTTTCCGTGGCCAGAAGGGGGGGCGGTTCTTAGGCCCACTTGTCAAATGGATCTGATAATTTCTTTAAAGCTAGAATGTGTCCCCTCCCCCCCACCGTATGGCTCTCAGGAAGGGGCAAAGATGTCAAATACCCCCCCCCCCCCCCCATCTTACTTTTACGCTGGTGCGCTGTGCCAAGGGGCCTTGCCTGCACACGGCGGCGTGTTTCCCGAGGTATAAAAGTGCTGGAACCACCCCCCCCCCCCTTCCAGATCACATTCACTCTGCGCCTGTGATTGTCGAGCTCACAGAGTCATCAGCGGCCGTGGAAAAGTGGCACAGACTGCCCCGGCTTCCTGGGGAAGAGATATTTGTGTCTCTGCATTCCAGGGGAAGTGCAAGGACACCGACAGCAAGGCGGGGTGGGGGGGGGGGCGGCATTTAGAGCACCCCCAGCTGCGGCAAAGCAGGGAAAGCGGACCTAAGAGGAACCTGCTGGAATGTGGTTTCGATGGGACAGTGTGCACAGCAAGTCCGCGACGCCTCATGTGGAGCCTCCTGAGGGACACCGGGAAACACCGAGTCAATGTCGGCAGAGAAGAGAAACACTGATTCCTGAATATATCAATTAATGACAATGCCACACCCGTGCCCCCCTTTAGAAAAACACAATTAATCACTTGTTAATCATCATTTGTTAACAAAGCACCCCCCCCCACCAGCAAATTAAAGGTTTGCCCCCAACGATAATAAACATTCAAGGCAAAGGTCAGAAACTGTGCCTTTAAAAATAGCTCTGAAGAAAAAGTAACTTCCTATCAGCCGATCAACCTCAAAACAACCAGAAAACACAATAGGAGAGAAAAACCAGCTGCAGGAGTGTGCAAACAAGCAAGCGCACCGACCTGCAGCACGAGGCCTGGCAGGCGGCAGGCAGCCCTGCAGGCGGCAGACAACACTGCAGACGGCCCTGCAGACGGAAGACAGCCCTGCAGACGGCAGACAGCCCTGCAGACGGTCCTGCAGACAGCCCTGCAGACGGTCCTGCAGACAGCCCTGCAGATGGTCCTGCAGACGGCAGACAGCCCTGCAGACGGCCCTGCAGACGGCAGACAGCCCTGCAGACGGCAGACAGCCCTGCAGACGGCAGACAGCCCTGCAGACGGCCCTGCAGACGGCCCTGCAGACGGCCCTGCAGACGGCACACAGCCCTGCAGGTGGCAGACAGCCCTGCAGACAGCCCTGCAGACGGCCCTGCAGACGGCAGACAGCCCTGCAGACGGCAGACAGCTCTGCAGGCGGCAGACAGCCCTGCAGACGGCTGCGTGCACTTTTTCTTGCGTTTTTGAAATGCAATAGCTGCCACTAACCTGGTGTACAGACTAACCCCCGAGCCGTCGATCTTCTGCTGCAGCACTATTTTCATTTTTAGTTTTGCCTATTTTTGAAGACCTTGCTCGGAGCTCCCCCCTCCCGGCCAAAGCGATTATTTTCACCGCGTTGACACGCCGGTCCGGGCCTGCAAAAGGATCTCCGGCGCCTCGATTTAGTGGCCAAAGCGGCTACGTTATTTAGACGCTGCTGCCTGGGGACGGGCACATTTTAAAGTAGCTGCTAAAATCAGTCGGCTCTCTGGGAACCGATAAAAATGAAGAGGGAGAGTCAGCAGTGCCTCCAGCTCGGGCGGCAAACGCACACGGCCCCTCCGCCGAAGTTTGTTATTGTTACACGTTGACCGGTGAAGTAAAAACAATGTCATTTTTATATTTTTATGTGTCAGGGGTTTGTAGCCAGTCAGAATTTTGGGAGGAGGAACTTATGAACTGGTCAGTTAGCCATCTGCCCTCCTGGCGGGAACACGGCGCCATCTTTGGTGGGGAGTGTCTGCGGGGGGGGTGTCTGCGGGGGCCTTCATGCAGGATGGGGAATTCTGCGGGCCCGATCTCCAGCAGCCCGACGAGGCAGCGTGAAAGGAAAAAACAGCGCCAGGAGGAACTCTTCAGGGACGCCGAGGAGTGTGCAATGTCTTTGGGATAATTGGAGAGAGAGAGAGAGAGTGAGTGAGAGGAGGGAGAGAGAGAGCGAAAAAAGGCGGGGAAATAAAGAAAAAAAAATGACCAAAAATGTGGCTGATGTGAATCCCTGCTGTAGTAAAGTACGTAACAAATATAATAAATAAAATTTGAGGTTTAGCTAAAAAAATATCATAAGAATGTATGAAGTGACACAGAAGTGCATGGAGAAAGGCGTGAAGGCCGGGGCAGGCCTTTCTGGGGGACGAACACGGAGCTCGGCCCGGCTGTGCTCCTCCAGCAGTCTGGGGGGCTTCCTGAGCACTTCCCCTGTCTGGGAGGGCTGGCATGGCGCCGTGTCCCTGGCCGCGCCGCCCGTCATTGCGCTCTGGGAGCCAGGCACATTCGACAGGGTCTTGGTCACCTTGACTGTCGTTGCCATGGCGCTGTACACAAACAGATCCACGCCCAGGCATTTACCAAATAAGGCGTCATGGGAGAATCACTAACGAAATGAGCAGAGGACTAAAGTGCTATACATTTGAAAGACATTTCAAGCTTGCTGGTGTCAGCACTGGCATAACACCGCAAGGCAAACTCTCTCCTTTGTATCTGAGACCTCAATCTAACAAATAATAGAGACGCATTATAGCATGAGTGCAACACAAAGGATATACACCTCCCGTCCTGCGTTCTTCCTGGGGCAGCGCTGGCCCTTGTCCCCCCGCTGTTTACAGAAAGGACCCCCAGGACCTTGTGGCTCAGGGTCTCTGAGACTCCTCAATCAGACTGAATTAGTTTAATTCTAAGTGTGACCTTCACACACCTTCCATGAACACGGCGGAATCGGGTGCGGGCGACTCGCCGATCCTGTCTGCCGCGTGACCCCGGCAGCTGTGAGCTTCCAGGAGTTCAAACGACTTGTGCGTGGGGGCACTGCTATTTACATAATCCTTCAGAGACAGTCCCCCGCATCCTAATCTAATTATTCACCGGCGTGGTCCCTAACGGCACAGCCCAGGCGACACAAAGCCATCCCATTAGCGTCCACGCCCGCCTCAGTCGTACCGAACCGAACCAATGTCACCCCCCACACCCTCTACCACCGCCGCCAGCTTCAGAATAGGAGCTCATGGCGATGCAGACGGCCCAGCAGTGATGAGTACCCCCAGGTTCTGGGGGAAATTAGCGGCTCCGAGAAGTTGCCTGATGCCAGAAGAATTGGATCTCCACAGAATGCAGTGACATGTGAGAGCCGTCACCTCTACAGTGCATCCAACACTGTCTGGACAAGCATAAAGACAGACAGGGGGTGAGTTTCCCCCTGTCAAGAACGGGCAGGAACGCGGGAAGGAGGAGGAGATGGAGAGGGGTCCGGGGGAACAGCGACGCCTCACTTCAGAGCCCCGTGAATAACACTATGGCCCCGCTTGTGAGGTATCACAGGCAAGGCGCTCAGGCCTGGGAGTACCCACAATGCACTGCCAATCTGACAATGTATACACTGACGGAGCACGGTGCCATAAAACCAACAGCCCGCCGTGCCGAGAAAGCAGGGAGGGAGACAGGCCTTGATTTTTAGGTACCTAAGACATGACGGCACATGGCCAGGAGGCGATCTGGAGGACGGTGGCAGATAGGGATGGGCTACAGGGTGGTCTGCATTAACCCTGCACCTTAAACCGAGGTGACCTGACATCATTCACACCCAGACGAGGCTTCTGCCCCCAACTCCCCGGAAACCCTTCAGATGCCCAGCTCTGGAACAATCTGGAAGGTTGCGGATGCTGTATCCCAGCGACTCGCCACTGCTGCATGTTTCACCCGCATGTGTCTTAAACGTTGGCAAATGACAGACATTAGCAATTAGAAGCACTTAATTCTGAACTGCAGAAAATGAGATGGTCTGTTACACCCCCCTCCCCCCCAATGTCTGTGTTAATTGGGTGAAACCCCCGCCCCCCCCCCCCAGCTGGCCGTTCCTCCCTTGTATGTGCCTGGGAGAAAAGGGTTAATCCCAGGAAGCAGAGACACCCACGCAAAGTTTACATCTGATGTGCAGTTAATTTTCAATGACTTTCCCTTTTCCCCACTACGAAATAAACTGTTTTATGTCTCCAAATATGCAGATCATTTTGCTTAATGAAAGATGCTTGACGTCTCAGATCCAATTAATATGCAAATTCGACGAGGATTTATTTGTGACATTCTGTATGGATGAGAGAAAACAAAAAAGCCTCTTAACAGTAACACTAATTGCTGTGACTGATTGTCACATATCATCATTCACCCCGAATCTCCTAAATACCAAATTTCAGATAAAAATTCTCCTCTGCTCTTCGCTGGACGCATTTGCAAATGAGTCCCTCTCACAGAAGGGCAGACAGATATTTTTGTATGTGTGTGTCCATAAACAATGACAGGGAGGCCATATACACGGATTTTAGTTTATCTTTGATTACAATGCAACTATTTTCCCCATAAATTGGCTATAAAACTGGTTTTCAGAGGATACTGATACCCCATAATGATAACATCCAAAAAAATAACATCATCTTCACTGAGTACAAACGCAATTTAACTATTACACTAATTAAAATGGCAAACAAAACCATGGCTCCTTGTCCTTCGCAGAGATGGCTCTGGATTTCGGGAGAGAGACGCTATTTCATAACCGATTTCATAGCCATATTGAAAGCAAGATAAATCAGTCAATTACTGGACTCTCTTGTGAGATCAGGCTTTTAGTGATAGTACAGGGGTCCACATCCCACACGGCTCCAATAGATTTTACAGTCACTGTAAACCTTTTCTCTAGCTTAACTCCTTGATACGTCTTAATGGTCAACAAACTGATGGAATTCACCTTCTCCTTGGAAAAAAAAAAGTAGTTTCAATCAATGAAGTATTTATTACTGTAAAAATAAAATCACTAATGCAGTTGTACTATTAAAACCATTTAATGGGGGGGCCAATATACTTTGGCGTGCACATCATCCCTGGATTTAATGCAGGACGCGCTGCACGGCAAGCAGCACGCATTTCAACTCCGCTGAGTCTGACAGAAGCCTCTTCGGCTTGCTGACCAGGCCGGAAGGCGAGGTCGGCCATCCATAACCCCCGCTCTGCCACTGCGTATTTTTTACATTTACCTGCGTCGGTGCTGCTTTTATCCACAACAACTTCCTGATTCGGGAAGTTCAGGTTAAGTTCTGCGCTCATGGGAATCACAGTCTTCACTTTTTTCAAGTGTGTGTCCTTAACCAAACAACGAGTGCGCACATATTCTAAAATCACGCAGACTAAACACTAGCAAACAAACATGGGAGCAGAAAAACACCATGTTTGCCCTTTTTGTTGTTCATTCCAGGGGGATTTAGAAGGGATTGAGAAGATCCCCAAGGGCCCTGTGATGCAACATGGGCAGATTCAGGAAAAGCTAGGATGAGGGGCGGGGGGCTTCATTAGCTAAAGCTAATTTGGGCAAACCTTTGTTCTTAGCCAGGAAAGCGCACCCCTACCATGGAATGGGTAAGTCTGCAGGTCAGGCTGTTTCCATAGATGGACTGTCCCAAACACGGGCCAATCGGGTGAGGCGTGGTACCCATTGAGTCCATTCCATTTAAACACACTAATAAAAGGTGAGAATAAAAGAGAAACAACGATTACAAAGCTTTGAGGGGAAAAAACTGGAGAATACAGCCGTCCTCTTAACAAGTGACGTGAGCGAGCAGGCACACTGCGGCGGGGCCCATGACAGCACACTGCGGCGGGGCCAACGACAGCACACTGCGGCGGGGCCCATGACAGCACCCTGCGGCGGGGCCAACGACAGCACACTGCGGCGGGGCCAACGACAGCACACTGCGGCGGGGCCAACGACAGCACGCTGCGGCGTGGCCCATGACAGCACGCTGCGGTGGGCCCATGACAGAACACTGCGGCGGGGCCCATGACAGCACACTGCGGCGGAGCCCATGATAGCACACTGCGGCGGGGCCCATGATAGCACCCTGCGGCGGGGCCAACGACAGCACACTGCGGCGGGGCCCATGACAGCACACTGCGGCGGGGCCAACGACAGCACACTGCGGCGGGGCCAACGACAGCACACTGCGGCGGGGCCCATGACAGCACACTGCGGCGGGGCCCATGATAGCACCCTGCGGCGGGGCCAACGACAGCACACTGCGGCGGGGGCCCATGACAGCACACTGCGGCGGGGCCAACGACAGCACACTGCGGCGGGGCCCATGACAGCACACTGCGGCGGGGCCCATGACAGCACACTGCGGCGGGGCCAACGACAGCACACTGCGGCGGAGCCATGACAGCACCCCCGCTTTGGCAGGGACGCGCTTGTGGCTGCCGGGCTGACAGAGCCGTTTGATTAGCCGGGCGCTCCTGCCTGCCCAGTGAAATGCTGAAATGCACTCCAAAGATCCTCGAAAGATAATTAACCTCCTGCAGCTTAAGGTTCAACAGCCGGAGACCACATTTCCAGTGTTTATAGTATTATCATAACATTTAAAATACACTGTATCCTGAACTGCTGTAGTAAAATCAATTAGTTTCTTTTTTTCACATGAGATGATCAAAAAAGCTATTTGGGTGTTAATCCATCCGTCTTCTACAGCTACTTATCCAGCAGCGGGTCGCAGGAAGCTTCTTCCAGACCCTGGATGGGATGCTAGTCCACACACACACACACACACACACACACACACACAGCACGAAGAGACAAATTCACCTCACTGTAGGAGACAAGTCCACACACTATGAGAGCGCATAAACACTCCACACACTCACTTGGGGAGAGGAAATTGAACCCAGGATTCTGGAGGTGAGAGACTACAGGGCAACTCACTGAACCACCTGCTCAGCATAAATTAAAAAAAATCACCCCAGGATGTTGAATGTGTGACACAGCGCAGCTGCAATTCACTCTTCGTCACAAACATGTGTCTCGCATGCAGGTATTACATGGTGGCTGAATGTCTGAGTGCCGCTACTTACATGTTTTTAAGAACACCGACATGCGGCAGGACAGAAAGCTAGGCTCCGCCTCTCTCCCTGCTGCCATCTTCCCGGATCTGCGAGTGACACATTGCGGCGACGGTGCCGGGAGATGGTGCTGTGCGATGGTACTAGGAAAAGGTACTGAGTGAAGCTGCCATGCGACGATGCCGGGTGACGGTGCTGAGCGATGGTGCCATGCGACGATGCCGAGTGACAATACTGAGCGATAGTGCCATGCGGAGGTGCCATGTGACGATGCCGGGTGACGGTGCAGAGCGATGGTGCCATGCAATGGTGCCGGTGCTGAGCTATAGTGACATGCGGCGGTGCCATGCGACGATGCCGGGTGACGGTGCTGAGCGATGGTGCCATGCGGCGGTGCCATGCGACGATGCCGGGTGACGGTGCTGAGCGATGGTGCCATGCAATGGTGCCGGGTGACGGTGTTGAGTGATAATGCTGTGTAACGGTACTGGGCAGCGGCGCTGTGAGACAGCGATTTCCCTTTAGGAGGATGGCAAGTGCGCAATATGCTGTGAGGAGACACTTCAGGTCAGCTGGATTCAGGAGAAGGTTTCGACTCCTCGGAATGCCGCTCGCTTGTGTTTGGGGCATCCAACCCCCTTCCAACAGGAAAGCCACTGACAAATAAAAAGGGCAAAGGGGCAGAAGAGAGCGGGGGTCACAGTAACAGGCAAGTCGGGGTGTAATTACAGTGTGTTATTCAGCATTAATTAAACTGTCTACAGGGTATTACAGCATGGACAGGGCTGGGCGTGACGACGCGCTGCTGCGGTGGGCTAGCTAAGCTGCTTCTCCGCCAGAATGTGTGCTGTGTGTGTGTGTGCGTGCGTGCATGATCACCACGTTGGACAGGCCGGTCTGACCGTACAGACGGTCACCACGTTGGACAGGCCGGTATGACCGTACAGACGGTCACCACGTTGGACAGGCCGGTCTGACCGTACAGACGGTCACTACGTTGGACAGGCCGGTGTGACCGTACAGACGGTCACCACGTTGGACAGGCCGGTATGACCGTACAGACGGTCACCACGTTGGACAGGCCGGTCTGACCGTACAGACGGTCACTACGTTGGACAGGCCGGTGTGACCGTACAGACGGTCACCACGTTGGACAGGCCGGTCTGACCGTACAGACGGTCACCACGTTGGACAGGCCGGTCTGACCGTACCAGACGGTCACCACGTTGGAACAGGCCGGTCTGACCGTACAGACGGTCACCACGTTGGACAGGCCTGTATGACCGTACAGACGGTCACCACGTTGGACAGGCCGGTCTGACCGTACAGACGGTCACCACGTTGGACAGGCCTGTGTGACCGTACAGACGGTCACCACGTTGGACAGGCCGTCTGACTAGCATGCCGATGCAAGACAATATTTGCAGCATGAGTTCATTTGCACGCCTGCACAAACACATGTAATGCTTCTCTGTGTATTTATGCATGCATGCATGCATGGATGGGTCTGTGTGTGTTTCACATATATGGTGTATATATAGGGTTTTTGCGATGGGTTGGTAACCCATCCTGGGATGTTCCCTGCCTTGAACTTGTAGCTTTTGGGATAGGCTCTAGACCCCCCCCGTGACCCTGAATAGGACAAGTTGGTATAGAAGATGGATGGATGGATGGATAGATGGATGTATAGGGTTCTGTGTTTTTATGCATGTATGCCTGTATATATCAGCATGAGTTTGTAAAGTATGTATGTACTGTATGTTTGTAATGCCATGCCCTGCCTATGCTGCGTGGCTGCATGCATGCGGCCTGCGTATGTGCCTGTGGCAGGTTGCCACCTCTGCGTTTGCTGAAGGACAGCCGGGGGCAGCCTGTAAGCAGATCCACCCCCCCCCCCACGTGTTCTCCAGTAAGCCGCTGCTCCTCCTGACAGAAATCAGCAGCTTGGCTTTGGAGCCGCTATGTCAGAGCTGCCCATCAATGTGACAGACAGCCCTAATCCCCCCCAGGAGCAAATAGGGTGGGAAAACAAACCCTGCCCTTGTAAGAAAAAAAATAATGTTTGTTTTAAGAAGAAAGTTTTCTCTCCAGCAGTACGGAGCAAGAAGTGGATGGGCCAGACCAGTCTGATTAAAGTGAATGAGAGTCGATAGGCAGGGGCACGCCGCCCTTCACAAAAAGGGGGGGGGGGGGTGTGCTTCTCGTTTTATATGGCGATACGGCTCCCTTTCCCAGTCTGCCGACCATCCGTCTCCCAGCCGCTTATCCGGCTCCCAGACTCCCTAGCTGGTCACGTGTTCGCAGTGGGGAAGGGGTCTGTGCCATCCGTCCGCCTGCCTGCACCTTCTGAAGGTCGGGGGTCTGTTTGAATGACCAGGCAGTGCGCCGGGCAAACCGAATTGTCCCGGCGATGTGGTGTCACATAATCATCCTCTGTATACGGCCCCCCATTAATCTCCCATAACTGCTTATCCGGTGCAAGGTTGCTGGGAGCCTGGAGCTCGTCCCAGGAAGCTCAGGGAAGCGGAAGGGGACACCCCCTTGCCCCGCCGCCCTGTCATTGGGTCGGCTCCCTCCATAATGCTATATATGGTGGAGGCGTTGCTGCAGCTGTGCATTTCTCATAATAACAGCTCGCGGCATTAAACACATGCATCTTGTGCATGCGACGCAGAGCTGCAGTGAGGATGCGACACAGCGTGCTCCAGCGCAGGGTCATGTCTGACCGAGTGGGCGGCAGGTGGACAGTGATGTCTGAGACTTGACTATCCGGAGGATCACGGTGCACAACAGGCGTCCCACACTCAGGGGGCACCGGAGGACGGGACCCGGGCGGCTCAGGTGACAGTCAGACGTGGGCTAGGAGGAGTAAGTCAGGCGTCTGCTGCTGACTCAGTGGGATTCCACACCCTCTTTCCAGCTGGCCTGGCAAACATTTGGAAGGACGCAGCATCAGTGACACAACCAGACCCAAGACACAGCAGGTTCATTCTGGCTCATCCATCCAACCATCCATCCATCCATCCATCAAATTTCTATGCCAGTTATCCAGGTCACAGTATATCTACAGTCAGGAGACGTTATGGATGGGACGTCAGTCCATCTCAGGGCACAGACATACAGAATCATTCTCCACCAGCAAATCAGACACACTTGACTTCAGGTTAGGGATACCTAAGCGTGCATCCGTGGAGGGCAGAGAGAGTACAAACTCCACACCCTCAGAGCTGGCAGAGGGGGGTGAGATGCAGCACCTTGGAGGTGTGAGGCCATACAGCTGATCCCTGAGCCACTGTGTCACCCAAGACCAGCAAGCAATCCCAAAAATGCCATGTTTTTCACAAGAACTAGAGCAGCAAAACACAACAAAAGGCTAAGATAACTAAGAAGGAATCCTCAACCGTCCATCTCTCTCTCCCTCTCTCTCTCTCTCTCTCTCTCTCTCTCTCTCTCTATATATATATATATATTATATATATATATATATATATATATATAAAATCAACATGTATCTCACTCTAATTGTAATCTGAAAGCAGAATGCACTATGAGACTTAAATAACTTGTCATTAAAGGTTCCTCATTAAAGCGTACACAGAGCCTCCAAACTTTGGTAATTAACAAACGGCGTGTCTCTTGCAGTCTGTTTATGTCTCCGCCATATAATCACTGAAGCCTGAGATTCTAACGGCCTTGCTGATGAGGGCAGGATGATGGAGGCACCTTCTGCGGTGCTGCCAAACCCAGGGGCCCTCGGGGGGCCCGCCCGCCCGCTTTTTCTTTTGCCCATAATTTCGGACGGCCTTTCAGATAACGGTGTTGCGGGACAGCAGCGGCCGGACTTGACAAAGGTTCTGCTGTGGTGGTACTTCTGATGTCGTCTGGGAGGCCGGAATGCGAGGGGGGGCGGCATCACCACCAATCACGGCCCGGCACTCAATCTGAACCATCATGGGGCAGCCAGCCCAGAAGACCCCCAGGTCACCCCGATTATGGGGGGGCAGAAGGCAGACAATGTCACAGAAACTTTGAAGGTGGCAAAGGCGAGATAGAAAGGTCTCTGCTGGCTGAGTGTGAGCAGGCTGATAAGACAGGCACACGAGCAGTTTGGAGAGGGGGTGTAACTGTAAGGTTCCCCCCGCAACATATCTGTTTGGGAAAAAAACAGGAATCGCACCCCATTGAGAGTAACAGTGAGCGCATTCGGCCGCCATGCCGCACGGCTCCCGCTCTCTGCATATATTTATATATTTACACTCTCAATGCACGCAAAAATGGAAATTTAATTTATTGATGCCAATATGATGCCATTTGCTGCATTTTGATTTCCATGGTGGCATATTAAGTCATATAATATTCATCAAGACAGGATGCACACATCAATATATAATGAATACAAAATAAAAGCACTTCTCTTTTTTTCATTTACCACCACTTAATGTCTCCTTTTTTCCCTTTTCCACTTTTTTTCCCTTGGTGAGACAGGAATCGACGGCGGAGGCTGTTCCCGTCTTTATTTTACTCTTGGTTTTTAAACAGTGAAGCTTACACAGTTGCTGCGCAGCACTGCCACACAGTGAGGCCTACACAGTGCTGAGCAGCACTGCCACACAGTGAGGCCTATACAGTACTGAGGAGCACTGCCACACAGTGAGGCCTACACAATGCTGAGCAGCACTGCAACACAGTGAGGCCTATACAGTGCTGAGCAGCACAGCCACACAGTGAGGCCTACACAGTGCTGAGCAGCACAGCCACACAGTGAGGCCTACACAGTGCTGAGCAGCACAGCCACACAGTGAGGCCTATACAGTACTGAGCAGCACAGCCACACGGTGAGGCCTATACAGTGCTGAGCAGCACAGCCACACAGTGAGGCCTATACAGTGCTGAGCAGCACAGCCACACAGTGAGGCCTATACAGTACTGAGCAGCACTGCCACACAGTGAGGCCTATACAGTACTGAGCAGCACAGCCACACAGCCACCCCTGCCCCTACAACAAAGAAAAACAGCGTCGGAGGATCAGGCTGTAGCCTTCAGACTGTACTGCTACACTGCTCTGATACCTCAGTTGAATGGGCACGGTCATAGAAGTGCTACTCCAGAAGCTCGGGTTTGACAAACCCGGGTCAGGTGTGGGCGGAGCCTTGGAGAGGCCGGCAGAGGAGCACATACCCAGGGGGGGGTCCGGCTGCCTTGGCAGATTCAGGGGGCCATCCGATAGAATTGTATTTATATTCGGGTGTATGCGTTTGGGGGGGAGGGGGTAAAGTGACAATTTGTCAGGGGGCCCCGGATTTGTAGCGACGCACCTGATGGGGGGGCATGTAGGGCACTACAAGCACTAGAGAGAATGACGAGGGACACCGACGGTCAATCTGCAGCGAACTGCTAAAGCTGGGGGTGAGTATTACAGCCGTACCTCGAGACCAGGGGGGGGGGGGGGGGGGGATATAGGGGAAGCTGAAATGCTGGGGCAGACCCCCGCCACGGTAACGGGGCCCAGGCCCCAGCGCAGAGCCGTCGCCTACTAGGGCTGCTGCTTGATTAAATGCATAATCCACTCCTACTCCCCATCCCTGGTGATTTAGTGTGGCCTTAAATCAGCCTGCGCACACATAAAAACCTCAAATAAAAATCACCAAGAAAAACCATTGCACTCTAACTGTTCTATTAAAATGATACCGAGCTGAGGCCTTTCTACTCTGCAACACCGTTTATTCCACATGAATGCATATCTTCATTTTTTTTTTTTCTCATTTGTTTTTTCCAAGGTATGCATATAAAATATTTAAAGTTTAAAATGTCACCGTTGAAACATCAATGCGGGAGGCTCTCATTAATCAGCCAGGATGGAAGTCAGGCTCCCTTTTAAGGTTATAACCCTTTGAAAGAGCAAAAATTACATTTTTGACCTTGAAGATGAGACAAACTCATAAACGTAAATAATTCCCGGTTTAAAAGGGAAGGGTTATCAGTCGCCACAAACTGCCGGGCTGTAAGTTACAGGGACACCAAACAACTTCCATTTCTGCACGTATAACGTGGGCCGTTACGATTAATTTAAAGTTGTATCAAGGAAAAAAAGGGGGGGGAGAGGAGTGGACAAAACTGTCAGAATCATCAAAGGAAGGAGCCGTCTAACTTGTGGATCCACCGGGTGCAGGAAATGTTGACTTTTTTCATTGAGTTTTATTAAATAGTGCGTGACATTTTCATTACTCAAGCAAATTAAATTCACTCATTTTCTAACAAACCTGGCATGTCAGCTATTTTAGGGAGGTGTGGAGAAAAGAACTATTGTTTCAATGTCCACGTGAGGGAGATTCGCAAAGAATCGTCAGTCTGAAGAAAAAGAACAAGAGAATCAATCACCCAGCAACCTCAGCATCTGGAGCCTCGAGTTGCGCGGTATGAGTTTCTGTCAGGGTACATACCTTCCGTGAACCTTATGACAAATGAATGGGATACATAAAATCACCACTTTCCTCATGACTACCCACTGACTGGGGGAGCAGTGCAGGCAGCAGTGAAGCCTCACACCCAGAGGGGGGCTTGCATGATCTCCTGTGTTTGGGTTTAGCTGAATTGGTGTCTGCAACATGACTGAGATTTTTGTTGGGTCTCAATATGGACAGTTTCCCTGACGTAAGGCGTCAGGAATTCCCAGATCCATCCATACATTTTTCAGTAACAGCTCAATCCTATTCAGGGTTGCGGATTCTCTCCCGGAGGCTATGGGCACAGGGTAGGAAACAGCCCAGGGTGCCAGCCCATTGCAGGGCACACTCACACGCCATTCACTCACACGCCATTCACTCACACGCCATTCACTCACACGCCATTCACTCACACAGGCACACCTATGGGCAATTTGCTAACTCCAGTTAACTTCAGCATGTTTTTAGACTGTGGGGGGGGGAACCGGAGTACCCAGAAGAAATCCCATGACAACATGAGAATGAGAATTTGCAGAACTCCACACACATGGCACGATGCCAGAGACTCGAACCCGGGTCCCAGAGGTGTGAAGCGACAGTTCTATCCACTGCACCCCAACTTCCAAACCTCCAACCACAAATGCATAGATGCAGACAAAAATCAGCCATCTGTGGGACTCTGCTGTGCAAATCTGAAAAGTCACCTCCATAAAACACTCTCTAGGGAGTCTGGGGACAGAGAAACTAACTCGCGCGCTTCGATTCCACGGGAAATAGTAATTATGGGCACATTTATGAGCAGACACACGTAGAGGTAACCAGCTGGGGTTGGAGAAGCTTCGGTTCCCTCTATATACAAGTTAAAAAGGTCAAATCAGAGGCTGTTAGATAGTGTTTCTTACGCTGAAGCCGTTACTGGCTTCACACAACCTGAAGTTTGTTTAAAATGTTAAGCGGCCATTATGAACAATGGCAGGGCTTTGGTCTGACATCAGTCTTCCTGTTCCCTCTTCATCCCTTAGCCGTTTGAGTCAGAATAATATTCCCACTTTTAAACACAAACTCTCAGAATCCTTTACAAATTACTTCATGTCGAATAAATCTTGAAAACTACCATATAATGTGTTCCACATGTCAATAAAGAAACACCCATAAAGTAAACACAGCTTTGTGATTGGGCGTCGATTTTGAGTAAGCAAACATTTTGGCTTAGAGAGGAGAGCCAAAGTGTGTAGCCCGTACAGGAATGGGAGAGAGAGAGTGAGAGAGAGTGAGAAGGAGGGACAGAGAGTGAGAAGGAGGAACAGAGTGAGAAGCAGGGAGAGGCAGAAAGAACAAAGCAATAGAACGAGAGGCCTGTACCTGAATTTGACATAAATGTGCCAAGAAAGTGTGTGTGATTGTGTGTGATGTGTGTGATGTGAGTGATGTGTGTGATGTGTGTGATGTGTGTGAGACAGCACAGAGTGTCTGTCTGTCGGTCTCGTTTCTCCATGTCAGTCACCTGGGGGGCCAGGATTCTCTGCCATGCAGCGAAGGGCACAGGGCTGGACTGCATCCTGGGTGGGATGGCGGTCCATCACAGGGCACATACACACACAGTCACAAAAGACGAGAATCAGCCCAAGTGCAGGTCTTTGGACTGCAGGAAGACAGCGGAGCGCATGGAGGAGCATGGAGGAGCATGGAGGAGCATGGAGGAGCAGGCAAACTCTCAGCAGAGGCGGCACTCAGGCTGCCAGTTCTGCTGACACCAGGCCACAGTCAGGACTGAATCTAAACAATCTAAAGAAAAAAAAATCGTACTACTACTATATTTACATAGACGTTTCTTATAATACATGTTAAACACTGCAACAGGTCACAGTAAGTCTCTCCCAGGTGGAGAGGGGGGGGTCCCTGGGCTATTTACAACAGGACTAGATATTGGGACAGAACATGGGGGGGCCCCTGCTCACAGAGCTAGGAGGAAGACGCGCTGGATCGCGGACAGCCTGCTGGGAGTCTGACAGAGCCAGGAGGCTGGCTGTCCAACAGTGGGGGGGGGTGTTTGGGGACGGCCTGACAGAGCCAGGAGGCTGGGCCGTCCAACTGTGGGCGGGTGGTGTTTGGGGACGGTCTGACAGAGCCAGGAGGCTGGCCGTCCAACTGTGGGGGGGTGGTATTGTTATGGCTCTTTATCCAGGGAGGGGAGGTGTGATAAAACTTAGCAGCACATTTCAATTCTGCAGCCATATCAAGGAGAACAAGGGGGGGAGACAAAGATCAAGAAATCCTAATTATAATTACAAAATGGCATAGGGTACAACAGCGGCGCCCCCTTTAATGGCAATAATTACAGGCGCAGAGCGCTAAGAGCCGGAATGGCATTATGGGGGGGGGGGGGCGCTGTAGCTTATAGCTGGGGGGTGGCATTCGGGCCAGAGAGGGGGCGGTGTATGTGATGCCACTTAAGCCTTTAGTACTCCAATTAAGAGGGTCCACTCAACCACCACTGGCCCTTTGCAGGGACCTCCCCCCACTGCAAAAAGGACGACCAACCTCCATGCAGAAATGCCATGATGCCCCACCCACAGCTACCCCCCCTGCCGTGTGCTTCCCATTACACCTCATTTGTGTTTCTGCACACTTAAGGGCATGGTGTTCCCCTGCCAGGACCCCTAAAACGGCGCCCCCACCCCCCAAACCCAAAATGCTGGCGCTCTAAATTAATTTACAGCTGCAACAAGAAAGGCTTGTGTGAAGCTTTACTACAGTTGTAAGTTATTTTAAGCTAAATCACTTTGGGTTTTGGCAGCAACTTCTCAGCACATGGGATCACAACCGGATGGTAACGGTGCAGTGCACATGAGGAGGATGCGGGGGGGGGGGGGGCACACAATCTACACACAATCCGCACACAGTCCGCACACAATCTACACACAATCCTCACACAATCCGCCCACAGCCCGCACACAATCTACACACAGCCTGCACACAATCCACACACAGTCTGCACACAGCCTGCACACAATCCACACACAACTCGCACACAGCCCAAACAAAATCCACACACAGCTCGCACAGCCTGCACACAATCCACACACAGTCTGCACACAGCCTGCACACAATCCACACACAACTCGCACACAGCCCAAACAAAATCCACACACAGCTCGCACAGCCTGCACACAATCCACACACAGTCTGCACACAGCCTGCACACAATCCACACACAGTCCACACACAACCCACACACAATCCGCACACAGCCCACACACAGCCTGCACACAATCCACACACAGTCTGCACACAATCCACACACAGTCTGCACACAGCCTGCATACAATCCTTTACAAACTTTTTTTTGATCGACCATTAGTCAATCGTCAGCCTCGCTCCCCCTGGCCCCCACATGAAAGCTGAACTTTGGGTGCCCCCCCGCCCTGGCCTCCATATCCATGGCTCTTGCATCTGTGTCTCACACGTGGGGGGAAGTGACCTCACAGAGCTCAGCTTGGCAGTAAGCAGGTCGGAGCATGGATTCACAAATATGCCAGGAGTGAGACACCCTGCTGCTCTTATGCAGTGTTTCCCAGCTAACAGCCCTACTGGCCTGCAATGCCGAAAACAGTGAAAGCCAGTGCTGAGTGTGCGAGACCCTGGGCTGGAGGACGCATGACAGAACCAGTGGAAATGGCTCTATTGTATCCCCCTCCGCCTCCCAGTCCCACCAACTCCAGCTCCATCACTGCCTGTACATCATGTTTAATAGTAAGAAAAACAGCAAAACCGTAAAAAAGGACATACAGTAAAATGAAAGCAGTGAGGAGTTTGGACAGAGGCGCCTGAGAGTGACTTCAGTGTGACACTGCGCCTGTAATTAGAGGATCCCCGCCCCCCCAAACTGCCGCCCGGCGCTTGGAGTGGGAGGCAAAGCCAGGGCTGTAATTTGTCTGATTCAGTCGGTGACACTCCGTGAGAACTGGAGCGCGGATAAAAAGGCAAATAAAAATGAAAATAAGCAAGAAACGCAGAGAAAAACGTCACTTTGCTGACTGACCGTTGGTCAGAAGCAGGTTCCCCTCAGTCAGACTGGGGGGTGGAAATTCAAGGATACTGAGGGGGCTTCAGAGCACAACCCCCCCCAATCTGCGGCTCCTTTATATAGCCCTGGGAGGCTGATCAACAATGCTAATTGCACGTTTTATCCCTCCCCCCCACCCCCACCCCACTTTTGACGTTGCAAGAGAGAGCCGGGTTCCAGGCCGAGCCGTGAAGCGCTAATTGTTATTCCGCGGGACGGCACCCACGCTAACGAGCGAGCGATCTCCATGGCACCTCCTCTCGGCGCACGGCACACAACACACGTGGAAACAGCCGCGATCTGGGGACACGGATGCTGGCAAACAGCTCTCTGGTTTGGCCTCTGAAAATAACCCTTTGAATCTTGAGTCTAATTTAAGATCTCTGCCGGCGCTCGCCCGGTCGATTAATCAATAGCATGCACTTTCAGGTCAGGGGAAAATGTGCCAGTTTAACTTTGTCATTTTACAAAGGGCACATGCCTGCTGCCGATCCACCTTGATGGTCGACAAACTAATCTGGCTAAATCTCTGAACTGAATAAGAATCGATACGTCGTCAGGAGATGGCTAAAGCGGCTTCACGACACGCTCTCAGCCTGGGCAGGAGTCACACTGGGACGTGTATCTCCGGCCCGGACGTGGCTGTGGCTTTTCGGCCGCCTCGGGGGCCGGACAGGAGAGGCCGCGGGGCCGAGGGCTACATAGCACGCTTTGGCGTTGTTGTTTTCTCCGAGGTGGGTGACGCTGTCGTAAGCACCATTCAGACAAAACATCCACCTGTCCGCAGAATGGGGATTAACTTCTAAATACAGCCCTCGGCTTCCCGTTTGGGGCTGGGCCACCAAAACAGAGTTTAGCAGAGTCTTGGCTCCTCAGCTGTGCCATCTTAAGCAAATAATTAAAATAATAATAACAGAAGCCCAGGACGCTGGTCCCCATAACAACGCCCCCCCCCCCCCCCCCCCGCCCCACAGACAGCTCGTTTGCAGGTTTATTTCGTTGAGTTTAAACAAGCATCACATGAAAGATGAGACAGGTGGAAGTCCCAGCGGGAGGAGCCTGCGGTGTGTGTGTGGGGGGGGGGGGGGTTGGTGGGGGATCCCTTGGAGGATCTGGCGGAGGACGCGCCTGTCAGCTAAGGCGGAATCACTGGCCGATGGTGCCAGTAGCCTCACTGCTTGTCCCATCTCTGGTTCAACTGGGAATCTGCTCTGTACCTTTTGAAGGCCCACGAGGGCCACTTCGTACAGCAAATAAGCAACATGCTACTGTGCAAAATCCAAATGTCGTCTAAAAAAACACTACTAGTATTAATATTATTGCAGGTAACGATCCATCCATATTTGCCATCCAGAACAGGGCAGAGGGATACTGGGACACTTGGCAGGGCTTCCCTGGATGGGATGCTGGCCCGTCGCTGGGCACAGGGAGGCTGACACGTTCACAGACACAGTCTTTCTCCATGGGCGATCCAGACTGGTTCACTTCGGTACATGCTTTTGCAAGCCAGAGAAACCCCACGCAAACTTCTAATATGCAGCGCCGGTGGCAGGAATCGAATGGTCAGTCTGAACCTCGGGGCTGTGAGGACACAGAGATCGTTACTGTCACTGCCCAGAGTATGGTGCGAGTACTAAACAGCGAGTGTGTACAGGCACAGGTCAACAATCCATAGAGGACAGCTGCACAGCCATGTGAGGAATGGAAATAGGAAGGACTATAAATTATACAGAAAACATTTTCCTGTTTATAAATCCTATAAATATTACTGTCTTTGGGACTCAGGGAAAAAGAGAGAGCTTGCAAATTGAGCTGTAAATTGTTAAATATCTTGCGGAAGTGTGAAATGATTTATTTTCTCCCTTTTCTTGCCTAAGTACTACTGCCAATCCGGTGTGATTTTTATAATTCTGAAATCCTGACAGTTCACAGAGATGCTATAATTGTATCACCACAGCCCCGCACTTCACTTCAAAGGCCCATTAATTAATTTTTGCCCTGGATCCGTCCCGAAATACATTTTCTGCATTCTCACGAAAGCCACCTCATGAGGAGATGTGGAATTTTTCGTGAAAACTTGAAAAGCAGCCCCTGGGTTCACCGTAACCCCCCCAGCTCTCCACGCTGGACCAAAATAGTACCATGATTTGGTACCAAATGGATACTGAATGTGAGGAGACTTTGGAAGTTGTGGCCACGACGCACGAGGCTTTGAAAGCAGCAGTTTGAATAAGGGTGGGGGGCTTCAGACTTTGATCTAAAAGGGTTTGCTCACACAGACCGTGTGGCCTTCTCCTGGTGTGTGCGTGACATCTGCTGAATGGGAGCTGCAAATAAATGCAGTGCCCTACAGTTTGTTGGGTCCTGGTTTAGCTTTTTCTGAGCTTGACACTTTTTCACAGAGACTTACAGCTGATTACGCATGAACTGGTGATGCGTGTGACACGCTGAGACCCGCCCCCCCCGTTTGAGCCGCCACGTCCCCGCCCCGTCCCTGCCACGTCCCTGTCCCATCCCCGCCACGTCCCTGTCCCATCCCCGCCCCTGCCACGTCCCTGTCCCATCCCCACCACGTCCCTGTCCCGTCCCTGTCACATCCTCGTCAAGTCCCCGCCACGTCCCTGTCCCATCCCCGCCCCTGTCCCATCCCCACCACGTCCCTGTCCCATCCCCGCCACGTCCCTGTCCCATCCCCGCCCCTGTCCCATCCCCACCACGCCCCTGTCCCATCCCCGCCACGTCCCTGTCCCATCCCCGCCCCTGTCCCATCCCCACCACGTCCCTGTCCCGTCCCCGCCCACGTCCCCATCACGTCCCTGTCACGTCGCGTCCTCGTCAAGTCCCCGCCACGCCCCTGTCCCATCCCCGCCACGTCCCTGTCCCATCCCCCGCCACGCCCCTGTCCCATCCCCGCCACGTCCCTGTCCCGTCCCCGCCCACGTCCCCATCACGTCCCTGTCACCTCCCTGTCACGTCGCGTCCTCGTCAAGTCGCCGCCACGCCCCTGTCCCATCCCCGCCACGTCCCTGTCCCATCCCCGCCACGTCCCTGTCCCATCCCCGCCACGTCCCTGTCCCATCCCCGCCACGTCCCCATCCAGGCACTCGCTTATGGTCCCTTGCCATTGCTCGCCTTCCCAGCACAGCAGAGGCGCACAGGCACACGAAATTCACAGTAACCCTCGCTGCACCCAGCTGCGCACGGTGGGGGGAATATCGGCCCACTCCCTCGCACGCAGTCCCAGTAGGGGGGCCGGCCAGAGCCCACGCACAAATTGATGGGGTGCGGTGCGGAGGCGCGAATGGCCCCTTGGCGGGCATCGGCATGATTGCAGCCGTTAAGCTTTACGTGCAGCAGTTGACATGAGCAGAGTGTGGGGCTGAGTGCTCAGTGACGGAAAGCGTCCTCCGGGGGCAGCATGGGGACAGAACGTCATCTGCGCGCGCATGTCAGTGTGTGTGTGTGCATGTGTGTGTCTCACCATGCGTGTGTTAGCACATGTGTCTGATTCTGCTTCTGTTTATATGAATCTAAGTGTTTATCCTCCTCAGATCCAGCAGTTAATATTGTCCTCTGTAGAGGATATTATGTGTTTGCTGATAAATCTGTCATACTGTACATGCCACTCTGCTAAGTCCCGAAGTTACATAAAGAAGACAATTTGGGCTTCAACATGACATCACATTTATGGATTGTGCTTTTCACCACCCCAACACTTAATTTCAGTTACAAACAAAATTGAGAAGACATCTCCCCCCCTCCCAAAGTATTTTAGGAAGTTATTTGTGTCTGTGTATATGTATGTCTTGTATATATGTATGTACATATGAATATGTACATGCGTGCTCACGTGCGCACGTGTAAATTCACGTGAATATACTTTCATGAGCGTGTGCTGTATTGAGACACGCGCGCTCAGGCGTGTGCGTGCACCGTCGCTCGTGGCCCACGGTCTCCTCTTCAGCATTGTTTGCCCGCACGATTCCCCACGGTGCCCCCTCCTCTCTCCCGGCCGTTAAAACGCCCGTGTACCAACAAGTTTGACGTACGGCGCTTGCAACTTGAGCGAGGGAAGAAAAAGAGAGAGATTAAAAAAAAGAACAGACAGACGGGCATATGTGCTCAGGAGCAAAGAAGACATTCATAAAGGAGGATCCTTGTGGAAATCCCTGAAGAGCAGCCAACGCTTGCGGCTCAAACATTTACTCACAACTTCTTATCTTCATTTAGTGCCGACTGAAAAAAACGAACAAAAAGTATTCTTCTTTCCCGTCGATGGTATCAGGCGCTGTGTGAATGCGGACTTCAGGCGGTGCGGGAGGGGGGGGGTGACAGTATTTCCAAGGAAGATTTCTCACGGACCTTCTAAAAACTGCCCATAATTAAAACATTCCTCCTTCTCTAAAAACGGGATCGGTTTCCATCTGCTTTTTCCCTTTTTTGCGCGACGCGGGGCGATGTATAAATATCCCGGAATGAAAGAGAATATAATAGCATTAAAAGACAAAGAGGGAAGGGAGAGCAGGGGAAAATGGCATCATCTCTAAACTTAATGAAACAGCATCCTTTAATTTTTTCAGTAATTATAATAAAGATGGAAAAACATAATAAACTCCTCCCAGCCCCCTCCCGCTAACAGTAATTATAATAGACTCAACAGTAAATGGTAAAGCAGCGCAGAGGAGCATCTTGGGAATTCTCAGGGGTCCGTGGATTAGCTCGAAAAGCCTGAATGATTAAAATACACTAATTAAAATTTTGTGTTCCTCGGTAACTCGTCTTCCAGGAGCCCTCGCGCAGGCAAAATGGGAATAAACGCCACAAAAGCAACGGAAGAGTTTAGACTTGGGTAAATAAACAAGCAGAATAAACTTTTTTTTTTTTATGCCGGACTAAGGGGCAGCTAAGAACTTCTCGCGTGGTTGCTCCCCCTTCTGACTCCCCGTTCCGGCTCCAAAGCTTAAGTGTGTGCTGTCGTTCCCACCGTGGATCCTGGGATTAAAAGGGAGTGACAATGTTCTGTATCTGTGAATTTGGGCTGAATGATCATATCTGTCACACCCTCTCCCCCGGGGAATCGATCGCCTGTCACCCCCTGATCTTCTACAGTACCAGATCTGTACTGGCTCCACACCAGTGTCAGCACTTGACACCGACCAGTCTGCTTAATTTGACTGTCCCTTTCTGTCCACCCATCCATCTAATAATCATAGTCCAAGGGCACGACCATCCAGTAAACTGGTGTCTCTGCATTGCCCAGAGACTGTTATGTGTGTGTGTGTGTGTGTGTGTGTGTGTGTGTGAGAGACGGAGAGACTTCAGGCAAATCACACGCGTGCTCACGCACATGTAGGGTATACCTATCCTTATGGGGCCCGCTCATTCACTTCTATGGGAAAAATGCTAACGCTAACTATGACACACACACACGCACATGTAGGGTATACCTATCCTTATGGGGCTCACTCATTCACTTCTATGGGAAAAATGCTAACGCTAACTATGACACACACACACACACACACACACATGTAGGGTATACCTATCCTTATGGGGCTCACTCATTCACTTCTATGGGAAAAATGCTAACGCTAACTATGACACACACACACACACACGCACATGTAGGGTATACCTATCCTTATGGGGCTCACTCATTCACTTCTATGGGAAAGATGCTAACGCTAACTATGACACACACACACACACATGTAGGGTATACCTATCCTTATGGGGCCCGCTCATTCACTTCTATGGGAAAAATGCTAACGCTAACTATGACACACACACAAAACGTTTATTCCTTTATGCTCATGGCAACTTCTCAGTTTCACACACAGGACAACCCTAACCTGCAAGCTGACAATTTATTAAATAAGTAGTTCAAACCAAGCAACAGAGATGTGGCAAACAGTGTTTTTTCCCGTAATCAGAGGTGCAATCTTTATATGTACTAAAGTAACACCCGTAATCACAACCTGCATGGAATTACAGGCCTGAGACCACGTGACTCCTGTGATGATGCAGAGTGACTCTCTGCACTTCTTCTCTCTTATTTCTATGGTATATATTCTCCAGCTACACATCACAGTGTAATTGCCATTAAAAAATCTAATTCTTCTGCAGTTCGGTATATTACTGTGCTGAGAATCCGTCTGTAGGGACTGACACAAAATTAAATCTGTGAGAATTTCTCCAAGTTATGCACTATAGTGCTCAACAAGGTATTTTATCATTCATACGCATGGCCATTACATTATAAATTACATTCCATATTAAACATGTCCAAAATACTGTTATGTTCTTACATCGGATATCACTGTTTCTGTCCGATTGCTTTTCATAAGAAGAAAATGCAAAGCAGAGGCGCGTTGCGATCCCTGTAATATTTTCAGGTAAACGTCAAAGGAAACAATCCTGATTACAGTTTCAGACTTTGAATATTTGATTACGATTTACATTCCGAAATTGGGAATCAGCTGCTTCCTTCCCACGGAAGAGCTTTCCTTCATCTGCAGAGAGCTAAGCCCGGAAAGCGCATCTCACAGAGAGGGAAAATGGGGGGGAACGGGCCGCCGACCTACGGTGGCTAAAATCAGAATGTGCTCAGAAAAGAGGAATCAGCTAAAATGCAGGGGAATGGCTCTATCTCATGGACATCCACTCCACAGCCAGAGGCTTCCCACACTGAAAGAAAAACACGCTGTCAGAAACAAGCTGCTTTTGAAATTTGACGTGTCTGAGAAACCAAGCTCCCTGTGTGCACATCGCCTGCTCTGTGTCAACAAAGTTAACCTGTTGTTTTCTGTCAGCAGGGACAAGGGCGCCGGACACACACACCCACACACACGCAGTACTACCCTTCAGCAGAGCCCCCCCCTCTCCCTTTGAAACAGGGATACGGCAAACTGATCCCTGGGCGTTGCGGGAAAATCAAACGGCACTGAGAAAATCAAAGTATCGACCGTGTGCCGAGGCGTACACTGGCAGCTGCTCTGCACACCATCTCTAGCTGTCGCGCGTCACAAGGGGATTGGGCTTCACTTTCTGTCACGACTCGTGACTCATGACTTTCGACGTCTTCGTGACATCATAGCCGATATTTAAAAAAAGCAACATACGTAGCATAGGGCATGGGCGTTTAAGCTCACGCTGGTCACATGAACTCCTGCCCTGCTGGTGGACACTGGAATTACACCCCCCCCTTCAGAGTGGCTATAAACCCTACACCCCCCCCCCCCCCCGGGTTACTGAAGAGGCCAATAAGAATTGCGGAAAAAAGCCTGCTCGTAAACTTAATTACATTTTCAGTTACCCACAGATTAGCAGTCAACGGTCTGCCATTGTTCACTAAATACCAACTACAGGGGATGGATTTGGGAGCAGAGAGATGCCGATGCCATGGCGACTGGCATGGATGGCCGGGCATGGGTTCTGGGGAGGCATTGGACGACCTGCCGTGGCATAAAGGAATTCCATTCTGGCAATGCTGGTGTGTCATAGTCAGTCATTTCCAATATGGAGTCATATAAACGCCATTGTATCATGCAGCAAGTGGCATGATGCTCACAGACAGCGTGGCGAAGACCATGCCTACCAGCCTACTCGGAGCATGTCCAATGGGAAGCATTCTACTTTGCATGTGATAGGTCTTTGCAGACCCAAAATGTGCAATATAGCCAATCAATGATGCTAAGCGTTAGCCTGTGACTGGTACCAATACGGAGTCAAAGATATAGAGAGCCCTCATCTGCTGGCTCCTCCAGAGTCAAAACAAGTCAATACAAATGTTGAGTCACAGAGCAGAGAGTCTTCTGTCCTGTAACGCCCCCCCTGCTAGCTGCTACTCAGAGTCAGAACATATCAGTCTTAACATGGATTCATAGAGTATGGAGGATTTGAAAGAACAAAGGAATCCAGCGTGCTTCCATCAACGCCATGTCCTTGCCAAAAGGACACAGACGTAACGGCAAGTGTCGTCCGTAATCAATCTATTTACATTACTTCTTACATCTGAGAGTGTGTCTGCGCACGTGTGTGAGTTTGCAAATGAGAAGTTGTCTTGTCGATTTCAAATTATTTTGCAGGGGTTTGTGTGCATGAGCGAGTGTGTGTGCCCTTTGTGAACAAAAAAAGTGAACATGACTTCTGATATAAAAACTTCTGCCTCATTGCAATTACACAAAAGAAAATGAACACTTTCGGGTTGCCCCGGTAACCTAATTGCATCAGTACATTGCACACAGGAGCCAAAGTAACTGAATTTTGATGAAAAGGCGGTGATAATTTACAGCATTGCGAAATTAGTTGCCGTGGCGACGCGTTAATTACATCTCAAATTAACAATGCAAGTGTAGTGAAATTAAATATAAATCATATTTTCTGCATAAATTATAGGGGTTGATTAGAGCGGGAGCCAGGAGAGAGAGGTTGGGATTCCAAGGGCCTGTCAGACTCTGCCCTCCCCCCCACATAAAAACCCCCACCCTGTCTTTCTTCCTGACTCTTAAAAAAAAAAACAGGTCCCTCTGTTACACAGGAGAAATCAAAGGCGTGGAGAAAGAGAAGCACATTTCCATCAGTCGCTGGCGAGGGGGAGACAGGCAAACTTCTGCAGAGGATCACTATGTACCTGTGCAGGAGAGGCTTGTGTACCTGTGCAGGAGAAATCCTGTGTACCTGTGCATGAGAGGCTTGTGTACCTGTGCAGGAGAAGTTCCGTGTACCTGTGCATGAGAGGCTTGTGTACCTGTGCAGGAGAAATTCTGTGTACCTGTGCATGAGAGGCTTGTATACCTGTGCAGGAGAAATTCTGTGTACCTGTGCATGAGAGGCTTGTGTACCTGTGCAGGAGAAGTTCCGTGTACCTGTGCATGAGAGGCTTGTGTACCTGTGCAGGAGCATCCCTGTATACCTGTGCAGGAGAAGCTGTGTATACCTGTGCAGGAGATGTTTGCCATTTCATCCTGCATGTCCGGGGAGGGGCTTTGCAGTCTATCCTCCAGTGAGGCATGTAACCTCACTCACACTGAAAACATCCAGCTGTAGCCACTGGAGGTGCTATGGGCAGGAGCACCGGCTAGGCGAGCACAACGACACGCATTGAGCCGCCAAAACAAATGGCCAGTTGTCCAGTGGCATTAGCATATGAAACACCTAATTATCACATGCAGACATTTACCCTGGTCTAGATCTGAGAAGGTCACGCATAAGAGAATCGCTGAGGGTCGTCCAACAGGAAAGCATGGACGACTTCCAGGCCGACACACCATGTTCGAGCTCGCTTCCAGATGGGAGTGCTGCTTGTGTGACGGCACGACGCTGCTCAAGTTGTGTGACACGGTCCGTATCCCCCCCAAGACGCACGGAGGCTTCAGCCATCTGCCCCCAAGGATGGTGTCACCTCAGTGGGGGGGGTGGGGCGCCGGTGGCGACCTGAGAGCACTAAACAAAATCTGAGAACGCTCTTCTTCACCGGTAGCATCTTGGTCCTTAACATTGTTTTTGTGTTCTTATGGTTTGACAGGAACAGCAACCACAATATGACATCAGTGGTATCATCAGAAAAACAGATATAACTTCTTGGTAAATTTATGGAAACGGCCTGTCTGAAGGGCCCCTGCTAGCCAGTCTCAAGCGGCTCAGCCTCCTACACAAACACAGTCAGCATCAGAGCAGGACGAAAGCAACTGGCAGCCAAAGAAACATCAATCCAGGCCTCCCTGGTACCGCTGGTCGCCTTCCAATCTAGGCTAGTGGCCATTAAAACCATCCAGGAAACACGCCGAAACGTAGCAGCTTCTGGACCGAAGCCCCCGGAGCAACGTAGCGGATGGGATGCTCCTCGCGATGGAATTATAATGGAGAAGAACTGCGAGAATGTAAATGAAGGAGAAGCCAACATGAAAGCCAGCCAGCGGCTCCTGCACAGGCCACACCGACCGGGGTGTAGGGGCCACAGTGACGGTCCCCCGGCGTGACGAGGCAGCGGCAGTATCAGGCGCTCAGCCCGGCTGGCTGCGTTTCCTCCAAAAGGGGCCACAAAGGCAGCGAACAAGCCAGCCGGGCTCCATATGGGCTTGAGGGGCCGCGTTCTGTAATAGGACTGAGCCTCTCAGGAAGTGAAGAAGCCTCCCTGCACATCTGGATTCACCTACGTCAAAGCAGCACCGGCGTGGGCTGGGTGGCTGTAGGAGGGAGCATGTGTGTGGGGGGGGGGGGGGGGGGGGGGGGGGGGGGATCTCCCAGGAGGAGACATCTTCCACTTGACCCAGATTAGTACCAATGCCGCGGCAGACGCTGAGATCCACAGGCGGCACGTGGCAAGCCAGACACACACACACACACACACACACACACACACACGCACACACACATGCACGCACAAATCAAACAAGGACCTGCCTATTGATCCTCCAGAACTTTCCATGTACAGGAGCCTCAGGATAAAAACGGGACCCTGACCTCAGCAGCCAATCAGGTGCCTGTCCAGTCCCCTAATCCAGTAATCCAGTTCCTGAACCAGCTCCACCTCGTCGCCAAGCCCTGCCTTTGTTCTGTTCCCCCATCTGATTAAACCAATCAGCTCATCTTCTAGCGCATAATTATCTGAATCAGAAGGAATTTAACAAATATACCACGGGTTTGCTGGGGCTCCAGAAGAAGATCTGGAGCAGCTGCCATTATCGGTATCAGTCTTCTGTGTCAAAAAGGCTTTAACCTCCATATATGCATATCAAACACTTTATAATAGGAGTCTGAATCACTCCCTACTTGTACTACACAGAAAGCAATCGAAACCTTTTTTTAGCCATCTACTTTGTGAAATTCAAGATCAAACCATGATAGCTGTAGTAAACTTCAATGAGCGCACCAATCACCAACCTCCCGCGAGAGACTGAACTTTCAAGCAACCAGGAAATCAGCATTCAGTCTGTCAGCCCCTTTTTTCCAGGGGAAGAAGCCTCAGCTGTCATCTCGACCAAGGCGAGGCTGGTGGGTGCTGGACCGGCTTGCATCCCGGCCACTGCACAGCCTTCCCCGTTAATGTTTGAACACTGGTGTTAATATTTTACTTAGCTTGTAAACTAGTAATAACAATGGACTATTTAATACAATAAATGCTGTAAAATTTATATATAACTGCAAGGTGTCAGACACTAATCTGTAATGAGATCATATTTAAATAGGCTGTACCTGTATTTTTACTCCCCTAACCAACTCTACGGTACAACACTACACCTCACTCCCAAAGGGCATGTCCTCCAGTCGTCAGTACAAAGCGAACAGCTGACTGACCACAAGCCTCTGTCAGCCATCCCGCCTTGTCGGGTCCAGCGGAAGTGCATGCGGAAGGTTACACTTTCAAAAGCTTTGCATGGTCTGGCAGGCCGTCGGTGACCAGTGCCGTAAGTGCACGCCAAAAGAGCACTATGCCTCTGCCTCTCGCCATCCCCGCTGCCCGGCACAAGGAACCACCAGTTAAATCACACGTTTCCTAATGGGCAGCAGTTCTCATCCAGGCTAACCAGCAGCCACTTCAGAGGGAGCGTGTGGGACATGACAAGCATGTAACAGACACAGACATTGCAGGGTGTTTGACCTTTGAAAGTTCGCATGCAGTTTCAGAATAATTTGTAAGTGAGACAGGCGGCTGGAGAAAGAAAACAGTAAGTATTAAAGTTAGCGAGCAGTTACAAAATGGCCGCTGGATTAACATGTAAACACTAGTATTCTGCCGCTAACGCTGTGACCTGCACAGACACAGACACACACACACACACACACACACACACACACACGTGTGGCCGCATGGGCTTGGAATCCCACTGTTCACAGCCGTCCTCAGTCATTCCATCTCCCTGGACAGACACACAACACACACACATACGCACAGACACACACACAGAGGTTTGTAATTATATCTTTGTGGGGACTCTCCATTCAATTCTTTGGGGAAAACTCTAATTCCAACATGATGACCTTAACCCCCACCCAGCCCCAACCTTAACCATAAGTCACCAAACAAAATACAAGACTTTTGTCCTTTTTATTTTTTTGATTGCAGTCACAGAAAAAACAACCTAAAAATAATAGGTTTTTATCACATTGGATGTTGGACGTTTGGTCCCCACAACATAATATAAAGATGATCCACACACACACGCCACTCGACGACCAGGGATGTAAGTGGTACGACTTACCTCAGAGCACTGAGAACAAGCCGCATGAGAGACGTTGGGGGGCTGTGGTGGGGGGCGGGGCACAAACACAGCAGCAACAGGAACCGACTTGAGCTATCTAAATTATTCATATGCCAGATGGATTCTTTTCCCTGCCTGTTTCAAAAGAAAACGGCCTGTTTTATGCTCCCCCCGCACCCCCCCCCCCAGACACCTCAGAGAGCAGCAGCTGACGTACAGCGCATCGGCCACGGAACTGGGAGGCTGACCGACACTCCCGTCTGGGTCCAGTCCGACTGGAACCTCTCCCTCCACCCCTTCTATAAGCACGTGTGTATGAGAGAGTGTAGAAGTGGAGGGGGGGGGACGACCTTGTGTGAAGGATATAAAAATCTTGCTGCCCTGAGGGACTCAAACTATCTTGCATATTGCTGTTAAAATGTCTGCAAAATTTAATACACTCAGTGTGTCATCTAATCAGTCCTTGAATACCATCCTGACCCCCCCCAGCCACCCTGTGCCCCCCCCCCCCCCGGCCAAGGGCGACAGAACGTTTGGCCGCTTTGGGTCTGGCCTTCCGGCTTGCCGGCAGTGAATCACACACTAAGGAAATATGGCTACTGTTTGAACATGCACACCGGGTCACGTGACCGATCACCAGCTGCTGTGTGGCTTTTTAGATGCTGGTGTTTTTTCCCGACATGGCCGACATAAATATCTCCCTGACCGTCTCTCAGCTGGTCCAGGATGAAAGTGTGGGCTGTTGCAAAGATGGCTCGCTGAACCAGCAGCACATGGAATCAGCCCTTGTCTTGAGTATCTCGTTGGCAGAGTCATTTAACTGTCCAGTTTCTGTTCTCTCTCCACATTGACACGGGTTTCCTCGGCTACCTCGCTTTACTTCCGCAGTCCAAAAGCAAGCAGCTAGGCAAACCCAGGTCTCTAACTCATCCGCAGCATCTGCTTACAGTTTACTTAACTGTTATTTAAGCAATGCACAGCC
>NW_026042414.1:300000-399314 GCF_023856365.1 Brienomyrus brachyistius | reverse complement strand
TCAACAGTAATTAGTAATCAAATATAGTTCTCATTTATCATTATGTAAATTTCAAAAACCTTTTCTGACTATTAATCTGCACGTTGCAATAATTTAATATTAACTAACTTGCTGTAACGTAAAGTGAAAAACAAGTTTTAAAACTAGCTGTGAAATTTTTGATGCTGTTGACCTGAATGTTGTTGCCAGAGCCTTAGGATACGTCTCTACACATAAGTGAGGGGATGGATGCACTATTCTATGGAGGCTTCTGAAGAGAATTATTATCCCAAATTTAAATTGAGAGAGATGATTAATTCCTTTTTAATGCAGTCTGCCTTAAGAGCCCCTGTTCTGCCGTTGATCTTTTGCATGGATGCTATCATGTATTAGTTTACTCTATGAAATTTAGTTTGAATTTTGATCACATGTCAAACTAAAGCATTTTGGACTGGATTCCTGAGTTCTTTTTAACGCTGTTAAGTTACATTTTTATTTCAGCATAATTACAAGTTCCCGCAGGGAAGAAATAAGTCAGTTACTTAATAAATGACTATAAAGTAGTTGCTGCAGTATATATTCCATAAATTTACTGAACTGGAGTTTTATGCATCCTTACAAAGTAATAACTGTATGTGTTCTTTAAGTATGAAAGAGTTTAGGACATTGTCACCTGCAGTGGACGGCCACGTGTCCCCATAATTATAACTTTAGATTATATTTCTGCATGACTGAGTATTCACTGAGTACCTGGTAGTGTTGGATGATATTTACGTCTCATATTTACCATTTATGTCAGTCTTCAAAGTGTGTGGATTATTAAGGTTGGTCTTGGTTGTTTTCTTCCCTGGAGAAACAGAAGTTTAATGCCATGATGCCACAGCAGCTCGCCGTTCCTGTCAGTACGGTGGAGGTAAGAGTTGAAACATTCATCAGCCTGTCAGCTACGCATCTCGCCTGGACATGGGACTCAGCTTTTATTCTTCCATAATACCGCTTAAGTACCTCACTCTACTCAATCTCAGTACTGTTTAAGGGTAAATAACTTTTGTCACTGACTGCCAGAGATTATGGCAATTAAATGGAAAATATGAAGCAGACATATGAAATACAGTGGGCTGTTTGCAGTAAGTTGGGCTTAGGGTTAGTAATGGGGCTTTTTCCACTGACTTCTGCTTCTGTGCCCTTTCTTCACACTGCTGTTCAACTGTCCTCTTTATAGGAGGGAGGAGCAGCGCAAATGCAGCCGACAGATATAAAGCCATGTGCTGGCAGCAGACGCTTCGCACCCCTTAATAGCATATCTGTTGCTGGTAAGACTGTCTGTGCTGCCGGTCATCTCAGTAACCAGGTGAAACTCCCCAGGCAAGATCAGGACAATGTTGTGTTGAGTTTCAGTGAGTTTCCTGTGTGTAAAGGCCAGTTTTGGGGTCAATGTGGAGCCTGGTCCAGTCATGAGCTGGGGAGACGTGACCAAGGCTGCACTGTTACTCTTGTGTGTCTTTTCATTCAAAACTCTTTTTTTTTTTATTTCCCCATAGTGTCCATCATCTTGAGCAGCACCGGCTGTCATTTAGCACAAAAGATGCCTGTTCAGTTTTCCATCTGAACAAGGGCCCTCTGGACCCAGGTGTGCACTACATGAGCACTTTGTTCCTGACTCCTTATCAGCGTTTACATTTACACTCTCAGCCAGTCCTTTAATCTGCAAAGTTACGCTTGGTGAGATTTATACAGACACGAGTAAAGAGGATTTTTTCACTTTTCCCAAATTCCCTCTAAGTCTGTATTTTCACCTCTTGAATGCTGGGATTTGTAGGCCCAGCTCTTCACCATGTATAACAACATCACCCTCAACGCTAGAGAAACCAAGGAGCTGATCCTGGACTTTCGCAAACGGATGACTCCCCAAAGTCCTATCTACATCGCAGAGGATGCTGTAGAGGCTTCAACAGCTTCCAGTTCCTCGGGCACACAGCTTCTGGCGGTCAAAGGCATCGTCTTCAGGTGCTGCCTCAGAAAAGCAAGCAGCACCTTGAGAGACTCTAGCCACCCAGCACTGTCACTTTTCACCTTCCATCCATCCATCTGCACAAGCATTTCCAGATTTAGAGACAAGTTTCCTCCCCATTGCTGTTAACCAGCCAGTGACGCTGACATTTCCTCACACTGCCACTGTTACCTCATTCTGTACTGTTACTGTGTCTGTCTATGCTGGTGCCATTACTTTAATTTTATTTATATAGTATTATCACTGGTTATTACTGTTGAGGTGCAACTACAGACAATTTTTCTTTGAATTAATCTAGCGACTATTTTCCCAAGCTGTTGATTCATCAAAACTATTATTTTTCCTCCAGAAAATCAGATTGACCGTTTAAGTTAATATTATTTTAAGAACAACACAAACTACGTCATTGCGGGGTTTTAGATAATGGACACTATACAGATATTTTTTTTCGCCCACCATTCAATAAGCAGATAAGTAACTTGTCTAAAATATTTAGATTTGTATTGTGATCCCCAAAAGTTAGTAATCTGTATAAAATCAGTGTATCTTTGTTTTTTAAATTTGATTCTGTAAATCAATGTACACTGAACAAAAATATAAACGCAACACTTTTGTTTTTGCTCCCATTTTTCATGAGATGGACTTAAAGATCTACAATTCATTCCAGATACACAATATTACCATTTCTCTCAAACATTTCTCACAAATCAGTCTAAATGTGTGATAGTGAGCACTTCTGCTTTGCTGAGATAATCCATCCCACCTCACAGGTGTGCCACATCAAGATGCTGATCTGACATCATGGGTAGTGCACAGGTGTACCTTATACTGCCCACAATAAAAGGCCACCCTGGAATGTGCAGTTTTGTCTCACAGCAAAATGCCACAGATGCCACAAGCATTGAGGGAGCGTGCAATTGGCATGCTGACAGCAGGAATGTCAACCAGATCTGTTGCTCGTGCATTGAATGTTCATTTCTCAACCATAAGCCGTCTCCAAAGGCGTTTCAGAGAATATGGCAGTACATCCAACCGGCCTCACAACCGCAGACCACGTGTAACCACACCAGCCCAGGACCTCCACATCCAGCAGGTTCACCTCCAAGATCGTCTGAGACCAGCCACTCAGACAGATAATGCACGGCCCCATGTTGCAAGGATCTGTACACAGTTCTTGGAAGCTGAAAATGTCCCAGTTCTTGCATGGCCAGCATACTCACCGGACATGTCACCCGTTGAGCATGTTTGGGATGTGCTTGACCGGCGTATACGACAGCGTGTACCAGTTCCCACTAATATCCAACAACTTCGCACAGCCATTGAAGAGGAGTGGACCAACATTCCACAGGCCACAATTGACAATCTGATAAACTCTATGCGAAGAAGATGTGTTGCATTGCATGAGGCAAATGGTGGTCACACCAGATACTGACCGGTTCTGAGTCCCCAGACCCCCAATAAAGCAAAAAACTGCACATTCCAGGGTGGCCTTTTATTGTGGGCAGTATAAGGTACACCTGTGCACTACCCATGATGTCAGATCAGCATCTTGATGTGGCACACCTGTGAGGTGGGATGGATTATCTCAGCAAAGCAGAAGTGCTCACTATCACACATTTAGACTGATTTGTGAGAAATGTTTGAGAGAAATGGTAATATTGTGTATCTGGAATGAATTGTAGGTCTTTAAGTCCATCTCATGAAAAATGGGAGCAGAAACAAGAGTGTTGCGTTTATATTTTTGTTCAGTATAGAATAAGCCCAGATTTTAACCTAAAAATTTTCCTCAAATGTTTATTCAGTGGAGATAAGTACAACCTCTAAAGATAGGCCTACACCCGTTTTGGCAGTGTCTCCGGATCCCATGACAAATAATGCCTTCAGTACATCCTCCTCAACCCACACTGAAAGCAGAAGTGCTATGGGCTTTGCAAACGGTTTGCCGACATCACTCCTATACGTCCAATGATGACATTCACACCGTCTCCAGGGTGATGTTCCCTGACTCGCAGGGTCACTTGTGGTAAAGATAAAACCGCTTTTCTTGCGCGATTTGGACTCGCTCCATATATTAAAAGGGAGCTTCGTTGTCATGTTTGACGTAAGTATGAACAGGACCATCAAAAGAAAACAACTGGATGTGCATGTCAGGTATTGGGTGAATTATGAGAATGGCTCTCGAGTGCAGTCCTGGTTCTGGGATCACAGTACATGAGCCACTCCACCGCTGAAGACTTACTGGAGAAGTTTAAGGTAAGCCATTCAATAACATTTAAACTCATTAACGAACCCATGATTTTTAAATATCCATGGTTTATCTTTACATGTGTTTAAATGGGAGAACCATATTTATTGGTAAGCATATTTTAAAGATTTTATTGCTGCTTCATGGCTTTTGCTGCAAAAAAAATAGTTCATTGAGGAAATAGAATGTTTAAGTGTTGTGTAGCAACATGTACAGCTGTTGTACAGGCAAAAACTCTGGCTCAGTCCAAAGGAGGTGGATATAGGAATGGCTGTCATCAAGGTGGGACTTCTGTGAATTCACTGGTATCTTTACATACAAATGTATCAAACAATTGTGAAGTAAAAAATATGTGAATAACATGGAGTTTGAGCTGGTTTGATATGTACAGCTGAGGTAGTGTTAACCTTGGGCTGAGTGTGCAGAAAGATTCTGGAAATTTGACAAACCATCTTTTTGTCAGAGACAGTCAGGAGCCAAAGGCAGTGGAAGTGACCTTGGTGTCCTTCAGATTAAAAAAAATTGCCAGATTGTGCTCTCAAAAATGTGCAAAAAGGCCTTGGATAAATGCCCTCTGAAGTACTCGATTGTACATGAGATGACGTGCTTGGACCCAAACAAAATGCACACCAGCCAGATAACTGCCAGCAGAAAAGGAGAAATCTCATGCAGAAGTTTGCGCAGGAGAATCGGTTGGCAGGCAGGATATCTGCTGGTAAATCATAGGATAAGAATAGGATAGTTCAGAATATTATTTTTAAATTATGCTTTTCTTTTTTCACATCTAACTGAATCAGGGACGGATTACAAACCGGGTTAGCGGGGCCGCTGCCCAGGGGCCCTTGGGGTGCAGGGGGCCCGTGGGCCCCAAGCCCAAAACAATTTGCAACGCTTATCAGCAATGTATTTTCGTTTGTCTATTTTAGAGGGCCTACATTCTTTGATCCTCTGCCTACAAGGTCCCCTGACCCTATAGGGAGGGTGTTTGGCTGCCAAGGGCCCTTGACTTGTGGTGGTTGTGGTGGTGGTGCAGGTGGTGGTGGTGGGGGGGGGCCTCGCGAACGTTTTACCCAGGGGCCCACACAACCCATAATCCGTCCCTGAACTGAATAGTGTTAACACGTAGATTTTAGCAGTATTTAGAAGACCGACTCTTGGTGTTTGAAAAGAAGCATCAGCCCAGTTATATTTTCTTTGATGAGCCTAGAGATATCTCAAGATTAAATTAAAATGATTGCACATTTATGGTATCATAGGAAAATTGGGTTATAAATCACTTTCCTATTCTACATGTGATTCTGTGTATTGACATTGTTGATCTGCATCTAATCTACTGTAATTAATGTAATTACAGGTGATGCAATATCCCAGCAGTCTGATAATCACCTGCACAATGAGGCAAAAGGCTTGGATTTTATATCCTTCATTCCTTCAGCACCATCCAAAGTTGATGTCTTTTTACATCAAAAAGTTAGTGGGCCTTATCCTGACCTCTGGATGTTCTGCAAGAACTTGCTGCTGCTGTCCTATGGGCAAGCCGAAGTGGAACGAATAGAGGTGGAGACCTGCAACTTATCAGAGGAAACAGTTGTTGCACAGAGGCTTATATGCGACCATGTCAGAGTGTGTGGGGGAGCAACCAAAGCGCCTCTGACCAAAGGTGAAAGATGAGCGAAAAGCAAAAAAGAAAACTTGAGGAACTCAAGAGGAAGAGAGTCTCACTGGAAAGTGTATGTGAGAGTTTACAAAAGGATGCTGAGCACATGGCAGAGGAAGCAGAGAGTGCTGCTGGAACCAAAAGGGCAACATTACTTACCAAGTCCAATACTCTGAGCCGACGAGCGAAGGAGGAGAAAGAGCAGTTGGTGGTCTTAAATGCAGATACTGAAGAATAGGCTACTGAACTGTGACTCCTAACACATCAAGAGTGAATCGGTGGAAACAAAAATATTTAGGTTCTTTGCATTTTTGGAGTATTTTACTTTCTGTGCCTGTTTGTACATTGTTCACAGCCATAATACTTTATAATTACAAGGTAGTTTTATGTTAGAGCTCTTGCTCCAATAAATATGTGCCTTGTAATTAACTAAATTCTAGGCTATTCAGTTTTTTTTGCCCTCGTGATGGTCGTGGGTTGTGAAAAAAGCCTTCTTCTTAGGGGTACCGCTGGGGCCAGCCGGGCGTATGTCGTGGCTTCAGTGAGTACTTATGTTTGTCATGCTGCCTGTGTACTTTATAGCGGCACAACATATTTCTGCAAATTGCATGCGTCAAATTGTCTGTCTCTCTTAAAAAATATGAAGTGTCACCAAAATTTTAAACGGGGAATCAATCTCAATGAAAAATATTCGTCAAGTAACGTTTCTAAAATAATATAGACATACTAATAATTATATATTAATAAATCGGATGAACGATGCATCCCAAATTGTATCCGCTGCGCACTTCTTAATCAGGGCAATCGCATCGTGGAGGTTTCTGCAGACGCCCAAAAAGACTTACTTAAGAAAACTGTTGCATGATAATTTGTACCATTTTCAAGGGTGGGGGGCGTGCAGTAGATGCCCCCTTTATTTTTGTGCTTCTGCCGTTCAAACCGAGCAGCACTGAGTTTGTCATGGCACCTGACGCCAAATCTACTGCTTAGCTGCTACAGACAGAACTATCTTCAAATCACCACTAGGGGGTGTCAATGCTGCAGCTTCGTTCTATGGTTGATCTTTTTCAAAGACAGTTTTTTTTCTCTCTCTCCACATAATCAACTTAACTGATTAGCGTGCTTTCATAGTAATGGTTTTTAATCCGTGTTAATCTTCTGAACAATGACTAGTAAAGGTTCTATGAGGTTGTCCTACTTACTATGGATTTTAAGTTTTTTATCAAGGTGTTAAAACGTACCACAGTTGCCAGTCCTGTGTTTTATGTCTAGCAATTTGTACAGTTTCTTCAGTATAAACACATGCCATGATCTGTGAGAATCTCCTCCAGAACTCTGCATTTCCTCAAGATCTTTTTGTAATATTGCATCATGGCACTGCTCAGAACAACACAGATGGTGCATAACAACACAAGGGAGTACAAGACAACATGGTGCAGAAACAGTGCGATACAAAGCAGGACAAAACTGGATGATACGTGGTCAGTGGTGGATAAAGTGCAGTAACAGCTGTACAGTGCAGCTGCCGTGGAAATGACTGTTACAGGGGATGCAAAAGCTGCAGGTTTGAATTGTTTGGCGAATGAAGCTGTTCATGAATCTGCTAGTCAGTGTTTGTGGATGGTGGTCAGAGTCCTGGATTATAGACTGAACCTTGTTACTGTGGCAGTTAAAGTACAGCTGGTCAATGGAGGGCAGTTCAGTGCGAATGATGTTCTTAACAGACTTCGCAATGTACTGCCTTCCTGTCATGTGGCTCCACCATACCATAGTACTACTGTAAGAACTAGGGATGTAACGATACATTCAACTCACCATTTGATACGATTCACGATTCTGAGTTCACGATACAATTTTCTCATTTTTTGCAGAATGAGCTGCAGACAAATATATTCAAAAATATTCTTATATTTATCTTTCTGAACTGTTGACACTGTTGTGAACAGTGCAACTGAATTTGAATAAAATACTGTTGAAAAAAATCCCAAATCAAAATAAGTAAATAAAAAAAAATAAATCAAATAAATAAGCTAAGGTTTGCATGTGCAGCTTTTTAGCGTGCTTTGCCCTTTTAATAATCTTCACTCAGCTCACGGTGGTGCCAGTGGACCTGTTTGTGTATGTTATCAGTCTATTACAATGTTTGCATGCAGTTTATGTCTTGTCTGTGCTTTTCTCGCTGTTTCCTCCTCGTTTGTGATTACCGGAAAGCTAATATGCTGCCACACCGCCAATTGAAGATCGGGCGGTGCGTCCATCCATCCATTTTCTGAAACCACTTAATCCCAACTGGGATCGCGGGGGAGACCGGAGCCTATCCCGGGAACAAGGGGCGCAGACAGGAACCAAGCCCAGGCAGTCACCTACACACCGCAGGTCGCACACACTCACACAACTACAGGGCCAATTTAGACTCACCAGTCAACCTATCCTGCATGCTTTTGGACCGTGGGAGGAACCTGGAGTCCCCGGCGAAAACGGGGAGAGCATGCGAACTCCACACAGAAAGGGCCCTGGACCGAAGCCAGCACTAACCACTGTGCCGTCCTCAGTTTCAAATTCATTCATCATCTCGCGTTCGCTCAAAACCAAAAACTGACGTACGATGTCGACGTGATACGCAGTGACATCTGACGTCAAACTCACATTGTGAAATCAAATGTAATATTACACCAGTTTTTCTGTTAAAGTACTGTGAAGTACTCCTACAATAGTGATTCATTTTCCACATCAGCCGGTTTAAATCTTCATGCATTTGCACCGATTTTTAACTGATTTGTGATTCATCATTACATGCCAGGGCCAGCAGCTCTGCATGGCTCGACCCTCATAAACATTCTCCACACATGCTGTTCAGGCAGTGGCCACAGAAATTCCCCCAGTGAACTTTATGCTTTCTGTCGGAGAGTATGCTGTGTTCTGGCCTTAAACCCTGCATACTACTTTGCAGACTTTGATCCTCTTAACAACAATTGGCATTTCTGGTGGCTGAATATCCATCCATCCGTCATCCAACTGCATGCTTAAAAGCTGTGAATAATAGTAATAATTCTTAAAATTGCAACTATCTAGAATTTCAGCCTAGTTACTCAGCTAAATTACTATTTAAACCTAGAATAATTTCTATAAGGGGCGGCATGGTGGTGCAGTGGTTAGCACTGTCGCCTCACACCTCTGGGACCCGGGTTCGTGTCTCCGCCTGGGTCACATGTGTGTGGAGTTTGCATGTTCTCCCCATGTCGTTGTGGGGTTTCCTCTGGGTACTCCGGTTTCCCCCCACAGTCCAAAAACATGCTGGGGCTAATTGGAGTTGCTGAATTGCCCGTAGGTGTGTGTGTGTGAGTGGATGGTGTGTGAGTGTGCCCTGCGATGGGCTGGCCCCCCATCCTGGGTTGTTCCCTGCCTCGTGCCCATTGATTCTGGGATAGGCTCCGGACCCCCCGCGACCCAATAGGATAAGCGGTTTGGAAAATGGATGGATGGATAATTTCTATATGTGTGATAGAATCAAAAAATATTTTGTTTTACATATAAATCTTCACAAGGTGTATTACACATGGTATTCCCCAGACACCGCCACCCCAACAGATGCTTTGTTTGTTAAGACAATAGCTCAGAAAGTGGTTGATCGATCTTTTGCAGCTTTTACCAAGGTTTGTACAAGCCAAAATTAAATTTTGAAACGGATCCCTGCCACACCCTGCCCTCCTGAACCTCCCGTTTCCTCCCTAGTGTGGTATAACGTGCCATGCCTGTTCCGCGTTTGTTTTACCTCTCCTTCCTGCCCTTGTGTTACTCATTTCAGGTGCCTCTAGTTTGCTCCCTGCTTAGCCTTGTATAAATGTGCTTCTCAGTCCTGCCTTTAATGTTGCTGCTGCTGTTTGCCTGTGTGTTCTTCCCTGCTTATGATTCCCCCGTGATCCAGTTGTGATCCAGTTGTCTTCATATCATGTATTCAACTCTACTGCCTCAGTCCAGTATTATCTCTGACCATCATCTTATTGCGTTCAATATTTCCCTTGCTCAAAATATTAGCCCCCCGACGCGCTTCTATATGCCAAACGTACAATCACGTCAAATACAGCAAGTAACTTTATCGATAACCTCCCTGAGCTATCGTTTTCAACCAAACTAATGTCGAATTCTGCTGAACTTGATAGCATTACGGATTATTTAGCATCTATGCTTAATTCCACTAGAGAAAATTGCTCAGTTAAAAATAAAAAAGGTTGTACGAGGTTTACTTTGGGCCTCCGCCGATGCCACCCATTGTCTTACCATGTGAGCGTCTCAGGGACTATGCCCGGTGCCTAGGAACATAGTGTGTACGCCCCTCAGAGGGTAGACCGGTACCTGTCATCAGCGTGTGCGAACTCCAGAGGTGTAGTTTTGGTATCCACCTAACTTAACTTGGGCAGTCAAGTTTGGGACCCGGATAAATAAATGGGATTTAACCCAGAGGCTGCAAGATAGTATTTACCACCATAGTCCTAATAAGGATAGAAGTCCAATCTGGAAAGTTTATGAAGAAGTTAGCAAATCAGACAGTCATAAAGTAATCGAAACAACATTTATTAAAAATACTACAATATACAATTATTGACATGTGGACACATACTTGTAAATACATTTGGACAAATACAATATTAAACAATCACATTCCTCAGCTGAGAGTGAACAAAGTTCTGTGGAAAGTATCTGACTACAGATAGACTTTCACCCAGTTCTCTGCGGGAGCTCTGATTACAGAGTGACTCCCCGACTACTTCTGAAGCCCTTCCTTAAGTATCCAGACCAGGTGATGGCATGTTTCTGAAGACTGACTAATTTCGGTCAATGGTTAATTTTAGGGGCATTGCTGACCTTGGTTCTCAAGTCCCCAGCCAATCAGATCACTTTAGGGGGTGGTTGTAATTCCCTTGTTCTACCATGAGAGAATCTCTCTCAGTTTGGTGGGTTGAGCCGAAGTTTCTGTATTTCTCTTAGGAAAAGCTATACTGCCTTAAATCTGAGAGTATAATACTCCTCGTCTCATGCCTATTCAAACGAGACCAAACATGCGTGTATTTGTCCCTAACATCTATGTGTGCTGAGTTATCCTGTTTATAGTGGAAAAGGTGTCTGTGTCTGGAGGCTGACAGCTGTTGTTGCTGTGGATTGATTGTGGAACTCTGGTCACTCCGGGGGTGAAAGGTCTTGCTTTTTCTGTGCTGCTCCAGTTATTCCTATCCAGTCTCTCAGGAGCCGGCAGGCCTTTGCCTTCCTTAAAAGGGGTGGTTTGACGAGTTGAGTCCAGTCTTGCCTGGGCCAGCGGAGCTCTGAAATAGACTGATGCAGGCTGATCAGAGTTGGGGCCTGCAGGACCTATAAGTTTTATGTCCTTACAGAATGTAAGTGGCATCATACTAAACTAGTGGTGTTCGAACTAGCATGGAAAGAGGCTATGGGTAGCTACAAAAAGGCTCTTAGTGCCGCCAAATCATCTAGTATCTATCAGAACTAATTGAAATAAACAAAAATAATCCTAGATTCCTATTTACTATGGTGTCCAAGCTGACTAATAACCAGACCACTGGTTATTTTCCAGTGACGACTTTATGAAACTTTTTGACCAAAAATATGCTCAATTAAACAGAACATTTTGAATATTGAATATTGGTTAACCAGTCAGAACTGATGTACTTAATTTTATCTTCAAATTCATCTACTTGTATGCTAGACCCTGTTCCATCAAAATTATTCAGCGATGCTCCCAGCATTGATTGAACCGCTACTAGCAATAGTTAAACTAAAACATATAATCATATTACCCCAATTTTATCTTCACTGCACTGGCTGCCAGTTAGATTTCGTGTTGACTACAAAACACTGCTCTTAACCTATAAAGCTGTAAATGGTCTTGCACCGCAGTATGTGAGTGACCTCATTTGCGTTCCGAATCATACACTTAGATGACGAGATGGAGGTATTCTATCCGTACCCAGAATAAAGAACATTACCTTTGGGGGAAGAGCATTTGCTCATAAAGCACCACAGCTATGGAATAAACTTCCTATTAGTGTTCGGAACTCAGACACAATCTCTGCTTTTAAGTCAAGGCTTAAGATGTACCTCTTTCGCCAGTCTTTTGGATAGTTAAATCTTCTTTTCTAAGGTGAATGGGAAATCTGGAGGTTCATAGTTATTTGAGATTGAAGGGGAAAGGGGGGATTGGTGCTGTCGTCCTGCCACTCTCGCCGATCACTTAAGCTGTGGATGGGAGGTGGCTTGACGCCAAAACCTCTGTAAACCCTCATGCCTGTGCTTCCTTCCAGGTCACTCTTTTAGGCAGGCTGTCATAGTTGCTTTAGTCCTGCCGGTTAGGTGTAGGGCAATAACTCTTCTCCATCTTCTCTTTTTCGAGCTGATACCGAGCCGACTACACCGTGTGAACCCGCACCTGGACTCCTGGATATAACTACATGAAACCAACTGGGACTTTATAACTATATGAACTCTAATGAATGTCAATGTAAATGCAGTTTCATGCTCCTTGGTCGCCCAGAGGAGGATGGGGTCCCCTTCTGAGTCTAGGTTCCACTCAAGGTTTCTTCCTGCTAGAGGGAGTTTCCTTGCCACTGTCGCCTCAGGCTTGCTTGGTGGGGTTCTGGCCGGTTAAATGTAAAGTGCTTTGTGACAATGCATGTCGTTAAAAGCGCTATATAAATAAAATTGAATTGAATTGAAGTGCTTCCTCAGATTCATTTTTAAATGTTCTCCAGCTAATTTCCACTATGGCCACGAGTTCTAGTATTTTAAATTAATATTGAAATGGTCATTTGGCTGAACAGCATCCCGACCTGTTAGAATCTTATATACCTGGATCATGTCCCCCCATAGTCTCCTTTGCTTGAGGCTAAACAGATTCAGCTCAGCGAACCTCTCCTCATAAGACATTCCTCTAAGTGCAGGAATCATTCTAGTCATCCTACGTTGCACCTTTTCCAAGGCAGCAATGTCCTTCTGAAGGTATGGTGACCAAACCTGCACACAGTATTCTAGGTGGGATCTTACCAAGGAATTATATAATCGTAGCATCACTTCTCTTGACTTACATCTCTAGGTGTGTGGAGTTTAATCCAACATCCTTTTGCCTTTTTTTAATGCTTCCCCACACTGGCAAGAGTGGGACATGGAAGTATCAACATACACACCGAGATCTTTCTCGTAATCAGCTACCTTTATTTCAGTGGAACCCATAAAATATCTGTACTTTACTATATTTACTATATTTCTGCTCCCTGCATGGATTACCTTATATTTATCTATGTTAAATTTCATCTGCCACGTATGAGCCCAGTCGCTAATTAAATCCAGATCCTGTTGTAGCCTCTCTGGACATGAGACATGATCTAACATCAATCAGAAGATACCACACCAGCAGATAATGATTTCTGGAATAGTAAAGTTAAAGGTTGGCTAATAATACCCCTCATCTCTTTTAAAACTATAGATAAGATGCCATCAGTGTGACGCCCGCTCCGTCCGCTCCTCGTGTGTGCCACGCCCCCTAATTACCCACGTGTGATTTCCTGATCGTGCCCAGTCGTGTCTTGTTTCCTGCTGCCTTGTTTCATGTATTTAAGTTCCTGATTTGTACTAACCCGGGTCTGTCATTGATGTTAGTCACGTCAGATGTTCCCTGCTACCCGTTCCCCCGATTCCCTTATTAAAACCCCAGTTTGCCCCGTAATTCGCCTGTCTGCCTGCTTCCTGTCTGCTCGCCTGCCTGTTCGCCTTACCGGCTTCCAGCGTCCCGTGACAGAATGACAGACCTAACCAAGGAGGCGCGGCAGCAGACCGAGGAGCAGCATCTCGGTCTGCTGCAAGAGACCTATTATTGGTTGAACCAGCCAGAGGTCCAGGAGGATCCTCTGGCTTTGGAGTTCGCCAATCGCGGCGCTGATCTCCTGATGGAGAGGCCTCCACCGGAGAGCGAGCACCTCCTGGAGGAGGTACGTGCTTGCCTCCAGCAGCTAGCCCAGCGTCTCATGGAGCGGAGACTTGGGCTAGCTGTACCACAAGGCACGGAAGCTGGGTCCCCGTTGTCCGTCCTAACGGAGAGGGTGCAGCCTCCTGCCAGCACCAAAACCCGGCGGAAAAAGAAAAGGACGAAGTCGCCAGCGGTCGCCCCGTCTATAAACCTGGGAGCGTGCGCGCTCGTTCCCGCTGCCCATGCGACCAGGGAACTGGAGGACTGCCCGGTCAATCTTCCCTTCACCGGCGCTGCACCGCTGCTAGCGCAGCCGGCTTTCCCCATCCGGAGAGAGCAGCCCACCACTACGGACCTACCCCCGCCTCTCGAGCGGTATTTCTTCCGGCCAGAACGACTGGCCAATAAGGGGGCCAGCGCGGTGCGAGATGTCATCCCGCGAATACCCCGACGATTTAAAGGGGCCACGCTCGTCTTGCCCGCGCAGGACTTGCCAGTCCCGCCACCGCCTCTGACTGAGCAGGCAACCCCTGTGCCTGCAGCCCCTGCTCAGGCCGAGCAGCCGCCTTCGCTGCCGCCGCCATTGCCGGTGGACCCCGCTCCCGTGCAGCCGCCTGCTGCAGCTCCCGGGCAGGCGCCCCCACTGCAGCCACCTGCTGCAGCTCCCGGGCAGGCGCCTCCACTGCAGCCAGCTCCTGTTCCTGACCGTGTTCCAGTTCCTGACCGCGCTCCAGTTCCTGCAGAGGCACCCCCTCTGCAGCCGCCTGCTGCAGCTCCCGGGCAGGCGCCCCCACTGCAGCCACCTGCTGCAGCTCCAGGGCAGGCGCCCCCACTGCAGCCACCTGCAGCTCCAGGGCAGGCGCCCCCTCTGCAGCCGCCTGCTGCAGCTCCCGGGCCGGCGCCCCCACTGCAGCCACCTCCAGTTCCTGACCGCGCTCCAGTTCCTGCAGAGGCACCCCCTCTGCAGCCGCCTGCTGCAGCTCCCGGGCAGGCGCCCCCACTGCAGCCACCTGCTGCAGCTCCCGGGCAGGCGCCCCCACTGCAGCCACCTGCTGCAGCTCCCGGGCAGGCGCCCCCACTGCAGCCACCTGCTGCAGCTCCAGGGCAGGCGCCCCCTCTGCAGCCGCCTGCTGCAGCTCCCGGGCCGGCGCCCCCACTGCAGCCAGCTCCAGTTCCTGACCGCGCTCCAGTTCCTGACCGCGCTCCAGTTCCTGACCGCGCTCCAGTTCCTGCAGAGGCACCCCCTCTGCAGCCGCCTGCTGCAGCTCCCGGGCAGGCGCCCCCACTGCAGCCACCTGCTGCAGCTCCAGGGCAGGCGCCCCCACTGCAGCCACCTGCAGCTCCAGGGCAGGCGCCCCCTCTGCAGCCGCCTGCTGCAGCTCCCGGGCCGGCGCCCCCACTGCAGCCACCTCCAGTTCCTGACCGCGCACCTGTTCCTGCAGAGGTACCCCCTCTGCAGCCGCCTGCTGCAGCTCCCGGGCAGGCGCCCCCACGGCAGCCGCCTGCTGCAGCTCCCGGGCAGGCGCCCCCACGGCAGCCGCCTGCTGCAGCTCCAGGGCAGGCGCCCCCACTGCAGCCGCCTGCTGCAGCTCCAGGGCAGGCGCCCCCACTGCAGCCGCCTGCTGCAGCTCCAGGGCAGGCGCCCCCACTGCAGCCACCTGCTGCAGCTCTAGGGCAGGCGCCCCCACTGCAGCCACCTGCTGCAGTTCCAGGGCAGGCGCCCCCACTGCAGTCACCTGCTGCAGCTCCTGTCCCTGACTGCGCTCCTGTTCCTGACCGTGCTCCTGTTCCTGCAGAGGCGCCCCCTCTGCAGCCGCCTGCTGCAGCTCCCGGGCAGGCGCCCCCACTGCAGCCGCCTGCTGCAGCTCCCGGGCAGGCGCCCCCACTGCAGCCACCTGCTGCAGCTCCCGGGCAGGCGCCCCCACTGCAGCCAGCTCCTGTTCCTGACCGTGCTCCTGTTCCTGCAGAGGCGCCCCCTCTGCAGCCGCCTGCTGCAGCTCCCGGGCAGGCGCCCCCACTGCAGCCGCCTGCTGCAGCTCCCGGGCAGGCGCCCCCACTGCAGCCGCCTGCTGCAGCTCCCGGGCAGGCGCCCCCACTGCAGCTAGCTCCTGTTCCTGACCGTGCTCCTGTTCCTGCAGAGGCGCCCCCTCTGCAGCCGCCTGCTGCAGCTCCCGGGCAGGCGCCCCCACTGCAGCCGCCTGCTGCAGCTCCCGGGCAGGCGCCCCCACTGCAGCCAGCTCCTGTTCCTGACCGCGCTCCTGTTCCTGCAGAGGCGCCCCCTCTGCAGCCGCCTGCTGCAGCTCCCAGGCAGGTGCCCCCACTGCAGCCATCTGCTGCAGCTCCCGGGCAGGCGCCCCCACTGCAGCCAGCTCCTGTTCCTGACCGCGCTGCAGCAGCTCCCGAGGCGCCCCCTGACCGCGCTGCAGCAGCTCCCGAGGCGCCCCCTGACCGCGCTGCAGCAGCTCCCGAGGCGCCCCCTGACCGCGCTGCAGCAGCTCCCGAGGCGCCCCCTGACCGCGCTGCAGCAGCTCCCGAGGCGCCCCCTGACCGCGCTGCAGCAGCTCCCGAGGCGCCCCCTGACCGCGCTGCAGCAGCTCCCGAGGCGCCCCCTCCGCCTGCTGACCCGGTTCCTGTCCCTGGCCCCGCTCCTGTCCCTGGCCCCGCTCCTGTCCCTGGCCCCGCTCCTGTCCCTGGCCCCGCTCCTGTCCCTGGCCCCGCTCCTGTGACTCCTTCACCCTCACCCCGGCGACATCGACCCCGACCGGGGGTCGGTATGTCTGTGTCCCGCAGAGGGAGGGGACACAGACGTCGGACTGGGGTCCCTCCCGCCCTGCCCCCTGGCTCGCCCTCCCTCGCCTACGCTCTGGCTCGGTTGGCGCCTGCAGGTCCTGGCCCTCCGGGTCGGCTGTCGCCTACGGGTCCCCCTCCGATGCCTCGTCACCCTGCCTCGCTCCCCCCTCCGGTGCCTGGTCGGTCGCCTGCGGGCTCCCCGACGGCGGCTCCTCGGTTGCCTGCGGGGCCCCTACCTCCGGCCCTCCACCGGACGTCGCCGCCTGCTGCGGCTCCCCCCTGCTCCGGGCCTTCGCCGTGGGCCCCTCCTGCTCCCTCGTCCCCTTCCCCGGTGCTCCCTCCTGCTTCCTCCCTGGCCCCTCCGCGGGTCCCTCGCCCTGCCTCCTCGGCCCCTCCGAGGTCCCCTCCGGCTCCGGCCTCCCGGCCGCCTGCGGCCCCTCCGGCTGCCTCCCGTCGCCCGCAGGGGCTCCCTCGGGCTCCCCTTCCTTCCTCCTCCTTCTCTCCCTTCTTTCCTGTCTCTGTCCCGCCTGTCCTTGTTCCTCCTCCTGCCTTTGTTCTGCCCCACTCTGTTCCTGGTTTCCCGTCGTTCCCTCCCGTCACTCCCGCTCCTTTTGTTCCACCTGTTCCCTCTGTTCCTCCCTTCCTGGTCTGTCTGTCGGCTTTTCCTGTCTTGTGTAGTGTCCTGTCCTGGCTCCTGCCTCTGTGTCAGTTTTGCCTGTCTGTCTTGTTCCCTGTTCCCCATTGATTTTTGCTCTTGTCTTTCAGGTCCTGTTCTCCCTCGTCCCGTCCGTCGCCCCCTTCCTGGGCGCGCCCGGTGTAGCGCGCCTTTGGGGGGGGGTTCTGTGACGCCCGCTCCGTCCGCTCCTCGTGTGTGCCACGCCCCCTAATTACCCACGTGTGATTTCCTGATCGTGCCCAGTCGTGTCTTGTTTCCTGCTGCCTTGTTTCATGTATTTAAGTTCCTGATTTGTACTAACCCGGGTCTGTCATTGATGTTAGTCACGTCAGATGTTCCCTGCTACCCGTTCCCCCGATTCCCTTATTAAAACCCCAGTTTGCCCCGTAATTCGCCTGTCTGCCTGCTTCCTGTCTGCTCGCCTGCCTGTTCGCCTTACCGGCTTCCAGCGTCCCGTGACAATCAGGGCCTTGCGATTTATTTATTTTGAGCTTAGCTAGGCTTTGTACCACATCAGCCTCAGTTATACATATATTGGTCATAGACATCGTTGTATTTGTACTAAATGGTGGTAAGCTATTCTACTGTGAACAGCCATTGTAAAATAATCATTAAACTCATTTATATCAATTTCATTTTCAATTATAAGGCCCTTACTATCCTGCAAATGAGTGATTTTCAGCTTTTAGAGCTCTTTCGGAGTTAAAATATTGGAAGAAACTTTTAACGTCATCCTTATAACTGTTATTAACTAAACCTGTAGACTTAGATACTCCTGCTTTATTTTGAAATCATTAGTTAATTTCCATTTGTGGAAGAAAGCCCTTTTGCTCCTGACTTTATTCTTAATTTTCGTAGTAAACCACCTGTGACATCGCGTGCTGGACGAACAGGCAGGAAGCGAGGAATCAAGGATCCGGGAAACGGAGAGTCGGGAATGAGGGTTTATTGATGAAAACAGGTACCAACAGCGAGAGATTTCAATGACAGGACTGGGGAAACAGACTTGAATGTGGACTAAATACACAGGACTACTCAAACTGACAGAAAACAGCTGGTTACAATCGGGGCAGCACACATGGTTAATGAGGGGGCGTGGCACACACGAGGATCGTACAAGCAGGTCATGACACCAGCTTGGTTGCAGTTTCCTAGATTTAGTTTTTCTGGAAACGGGTATGAAGTTCTTTTGCACTTGCAACAATGTGCTTTTAAAAAATTCCCATGCCTCTTCCACAGTATTGCTATTTAACTCCATCCGATTTACAGTTTCTAGTTTCAGTCTCATACCATTGAATTACCCTTCCTAACATTGTATACTTTTGTTTTGGACTTGGTTGAAGACTCAGGCAGCAGGAGTTGCCCCAACGTTGGTATGTCCTTATCCATAAGGGGGAGTAAACGTTCTGGTTTCCCGACCTTATAGATGAAGGAGTTGGGGGATGTTGCCAGTGACCTGCCGGATTCCAGGCAGAACAGGCCTCGCTATGCCACAGCCCTTCAGAGACTGGGCCTTCCGTGCAGAACCTCTGCATCCAAATTAGACCAGTTGTTTAACAAAACCCTAAAATGGGGTTATTTTTGACATGGAACGGGACTTTGATTCAACAACCCATTACTTAGTTGCGGCAAGTACCCAATATCAAGTATAGCTGCAAAGAATCTGCCAGAGATTTTCAGAGAAGTTCCCCAGATGCATGGACTGGACTAAGGTGCGTCAGATTAAACAGGAGCCTGGTAAATTCTGTGAGCCCCACGCCAAGTGACTGATGGAAACATACTCCAGCTACAGTGAGATGGACCCTCCAGCGGACCGAGAGTGGGATTCCCTCTGGGAGCGACAACTCGTGCAGTTGCTGGTGGATGAGCTGCAAACAGACATCAAGAAGGACTTCCAACCTCACAATCATTTACCAAACCACTTCAGGTAACTTGTAAAGATGTAGGTATTGGAGTATTCACACATTCATTTGCAGTGTCCACCTCCTGTCCGGTAAATTTGGCAGGACAAAATTTGAATAACCTATAGGCCAGACTCATGAATGCGGCTGAACGAGTAAAGGTAGAACAGGTGGCCAATCCTGTTATACAGTCCTAGTAGATTGAGAACCACCTGATTGCAACTGTAGTTGGAATCAAGGGCTGAGCAGCATGGTGGCCTGGGGGACAATTATGAAAACACAGACCCACTGATACCCTTAAAACCCACAATCAAAAGAGGAGTCAGGATGGCCAGTGACATGTGCTGGCTAAATGGGGACAACAAAGAGAGAACAGAACAAGGCAGGGAGGGATTCTGACACAGGTGCCATGCTACTTTGTTTAAATATGCTGTAATGTTTTAGTGCAAGCCTTAGACAATGGAATCTCTGAATGACGCCGCAGTCTGGCTCTTTCTGAAGGTCCTATACTGTAACCGTCCTGAGAAGTTGTTTGCATGCACTTGCTGCCTTGACACTTGTTGATGTGCGTGTGCCCTGCTCGAGCAGTAAAGGGGAGATCACATGCAGAGCTGATTTTCTGTAGTTCCTTAGAATAAAAATAGAATATTCTCTTCAAATAGGAACACATGCTGCGTTTGATTATTTCACTCCAACTCGGACAAAAACGTCACGAAAAACATCACTTCCCATTAGAAACGCCTCTTTTATGACGTTAATGTCTGACAGAATCTTCTTGTCCGAGTTGCCCCTGTGACGTAATTTCAACATGGCGGCTTACACACTCAACATTAATTCTATTTTACAAATCCTTAAAAATGTTTATTTTGTTAAATTTATTATTATCCCATCCATCCATTTTCCAAACTGCTTATCCTACTGGGTCACGGGGGGTCCGGAGCCTATCCCGGAAGCAATGGGCACGAGGCTGGGAACAACCCAGGATGGGGGGCCAGCCCATCGCAGGGCACACTCACACACACCATGCACTCTCACATGCATTCCTACGGGCAATTTAGCAAGTCCAATTAGCCTCAGCATGTTTTTGGACTGTGGGGGGGAACCGGAGTACCCGGAGGAAACCCCACGACGACATGGGGAGAACATGCAAACTCCACACACATGTGACCCAGGCGGAGATTTGAACCTGGGTCCCAGAGGTGTGAGGCAACAGTGCTAACCAGTGCACGACCATACCGCCCATTTATTATTATTATTATTTATAATTATTAGTAATTATTAATGTAATTGCACGTGTTCGATTTAGAGAATACCATATTGTGACCGTAAACAGTATCCTAACATGCAATATCAGATTTTTACCAGACTTGTTAGTGTTTTTGGTTTGTTTGTAGTTTGTTTGCCTCTCGAAAAAAGAATATCGCTATGAATGTACTAAAATACTTTATAAAGCTTTTAATGTGGTTTGACTAGTTCCTGTTTCTTGTTTATTTGTCTGAAATAATAATCTTACTCCATAACTGCTAAAATATAAAGCAACAACACAGCAGCGTATTCATGGAGGCAGCCATGTTTGTTCCGAGTTGTGCTAGCTTGAACGGGAGATTGTTGGATGTGATGTCACCCAATTTGGAATTTCCAAGTTCCGAGAGAAAAACGAACGCACCACAAGACTCTGGCTGGAAATTTCTACAATAGAGCCATTTAGTTATTTCTAGAAAAATATTTAGAGCCAATGACCTGATGTCATTGTAACACAGGTCACTGTCCGTGGTGCTGAATTCTCTACTTGATGGGCTGGTGCTGAATGAATATGACAGCTGGCCAACATGTCTGTGTGCTTCCACTGACTGGCACCCAGACATATAATGACTTTTAACAATGAGGAGGGAAACGTCCAGACAGGAAATTAGTCAACAGTAATTAGTAATCACATATAGTTCTCATTTATCATGATGTAAAATTCAAAAACCTTTTTTTTATTATTAAGGGATAAATGTAATTGAGTTTTAATGTATCCTTTCCGCTCTTAAAATCGCAAATTATTTCTGACTATTAATCTGCACATTTTAATAATTTCATTAATATTACCTAATTGGTTTGTCTTTTTTATTAAATTTTAAAACTAGCTGTACAATTGTTGATGTTGTATATTATTTACTATGGACCTTGGACATACATGCGATTGAACACACACACACACTTACACTAATTACCTAATCATCCATCTGTGCAAGCAGGTAAACATTTACCATCTATGTAAGTATTGCACATTGCATAGAGAGTGTCCAATCTATATTAAAGGTGACTCAAAAGAAGTCAGACTTCAGTAAAGACTGTAAATTGGCAGCCATAACATAAGCCGTAAATAATTACCAAATGAGTCATCCCCTTTCGGAAACATTTATTGATATTCTTTCATAACACACAGACATGAGTTTTTTTTCAACTGTCAGCATCCGATCCAAACGGGATTCCCATTTCCTTTCTGTGGGATCCAACAGAACACGGGCTGACCATCAGTCAACATGTCTTCAACCGTGCAGGACAGGACCCAGTCCAGGCCAAACCTCACGGTGCTGGTGTTAATAAAAAAAATGTAAGGAACATGCAGCTGCAGCTCACACACAAACACAGTCCACAGCATCCAGAAAAAGGTCAGGCCTTTTTCTTCTTTAGCTGACTCCGCCCAGACCTCGCCCCCTTTCTGGGCGCCTCGCACTATGCCTTTGAACTGGCCCTGCAGCTTGGCCCGTTTCCTGTTTCCCAATGCAAGTCATAAGATTCACCCGTAAATGATATTTTGAATCGGAACGATATTTATTACTATTGTTTAGATTAAATATATAACGGTTTAATGATTGAATATAACTTGATATTGTTGTTTGTGTTGTTTAGTTTGAGGTTCTAGTTTCTGTCTTTATCCGCTTTCGTTTCAGTAGGCAGCTGGTTCATCCCAGGCTCAGGGTCTCTCTGCTCTTCATCAAACCCACACCCCCAGTTTGGGAGCACCCTCTCCCTCTCCTCCCCCCACGGCTGTGACTGTTACTCCTCCTTGAGGAGTAACTGCTCCGCCCCCTATCCCAGCCCCTATACCCACAGGAGTGCATCACCCAGTGAGCCGCCGCCCTGCCTGTCCCCTCACACAAGCACACACTGAAATCATGGTCCTAAGCTCTCTGTGTGGGTCACCACGATAGTACAGCACACCGACGATTACCCTCTGACTGAATCAGAATCAGCTTTATTTGGCCAAGTATGTTCACACATATTGGGAATAGTTAGACATTTAATCAAAATAATTAAGACAAGACATAAACATACAGTTCTGTTGATATGCGACGCATATAACCTCTGCATTCACAGCACTGCTTCAGTTATCGAAGAGCAAATTTCCAAAACTCACTCAGTCCGATAACCTAAAGTAATAAGTCATAATCCTCTTCATACGTTGCAGTAATGGGAATGAAATCTCACTCAGTGTTTATGTAATGGAGCAATGGAATTTCGTGAAATTTCCAAAAGTCCACAGAAATATTTAGAAAAACATTCCTGCAGACTGAGTTTTTGATATTTGCTTTTCAATTAACACAATTTTCTTCAGTCTGAGGTTTAACAGAATTCAGCCATATGCTGTTCAAAAAAAACTACACAGAACAAAAACAGAATGGACTTTACATCTGTCTGAAAGGAAAGTTGACACAGGCTGCAGCAGTGAACAAATCAATCAATGTATTAAAGTTAGGCATTAAGTAACTGGAGGCAGTATATACATAACATGATAACATGCCTTTTCTGTATTGACCATATTAAGGACGCTGTAACACTGCCCACCACATACCTGCTTCATTTATTGTTTTATACTTGCAGCTGCTTATTCAGACAGCTCGTCTACCTGTCTGTCCATGTTGCCCTCCCATGACAACTGGTCCAGCCTACAGGTGCCGTCCCATTCCGGCATGTTACCCATGAGTCATAGCGGCACCTCCGGGAGCAGCTCCAGGTGAGCCCGTGCCTCCCCTCCCCCACCTGTCCCCATGCTGAGTCTCGGGCCCCCGTCTTCCCTCTTGTTCTCGCCTATACCCACATCCTGGCCTGTGTCTGCATCGTCTCACCTCGTTAACAGGACTTTCGCCTTCTTCTGTCCTGATCCATTCAGGCCCATCATTCTGGGACATGCTTTGATTTATTTCGCCATAGTTACTCTTTGTTTTCCTTTGTACTTTGCACTCTACAAGTAAAATGAATAAAAAATAGGCATTATTTTGATATTGTTTTAGTACAGTGACACTAGTATATTTGTTGTTGTTTCCAGGCAACACTGCATGCTGATTTAACGTCTTTCCTTAATCTCCACCCCATTGCTCACACACAGCCAGTATCCCAGTTTGTGGTCAATGAGCTCCTCCTCACTCACCCCAGTCTCCTAGTCCAGTGGAATGTCCAACAGCTTGGGCTCTCAGTTCCTGCGTGTCATGCCCGGCTCGTCCGCTCCTCCTGTGTGCCACGCCCCCTGATTACCCACGTGTTTTCTCCCGATTTGTACCCAGCTGTATCTAGTTAATTTGCTCAGTCCTGTGTATTTCAGTCCGTGTCTTACCTGAGTCCAGTGTCTGTCATTGATGTTTGTATGCGTGAGATGTTTCCCCGTCCGCGCTTCCTAATTAAACTCCCGTTTTTGCCTGTCCGCTTGCTCCTTGCACGCCTTGCCCGCACGATCGCCTGCCTGCTTGTACCCGATCGTGACACTGCGCAGCTCTACAACTCATTACCCAGGGCTCTCGCACCCGGCCACAGTGCCCCTCTCAGGCTCCCCGCTGTATGACAGCACTGCCCCATCGGAAGTTCATGAAGCCTCACAGTACGACGCCTCTCCCCACGCGCGCTTAGCCACCACCGGGACTCCCATCACTCCTCCTTCCCTGTAGGGCGGCGCACTTCCATTATTATTACAGTTTCTACTGTCACTCTGTTGCTTTTCCTGGTGCTGGACTTTTGACAGATAAATACATTATTTGTTGCATTCAGTGACAAAAGATTGGTCTGTTTAACACCCTCAGTCTCCACCCTATGAGCCCCTTGTTGGCGGCAGAATCAGGAAGATGTCGGAGAAAGCAGAGGTAAAGTGAATAGTCACCTCGACAATAATGTGAAAACCGCTAATGGTGATCATGCCTGTGTGGGTGAAATGGATCACCACAGTATAAGCGGATGATGATTATAGACGATTTTTCCCTTTTTCTTTATGTCTGTTTACCATCTAATAGGCATTTTTTTTCTTTGGGATGCGTCTAGGTCAGATACGACCAAAATATTTTTCTCATTTCAGAAGTGAAAAAAAATATTGCTCTCAGATTCTGTTCAGTTGTAGTTTTTTAAAATAATGTACCTTGATTTGTGTTTGTTTAAAATGCCATTACCTGTTGCTTACTGGGCCGCTGAAAATGTCTGGCCCAGCTAAATTTCTTGGTTTAAAAATCTGGCCCAACTACTTTCCAGACCTGGACTAGCCCTACTGAATCATACACTAATGTTATTCTGTTATGTGGGCTGTTGTGATAGGGAGATTTGCTGGATGCTGCACGACGGGTGGTGTCCCTGCTGCAGAATGCCCTGTCTGAAGCAGCACCTAGAGACAGTGAGGGTTGTTGTTATCACCTTAATATTGTATATACGCAATCTGTTATTTCTTAACTAATATAATTGTAAGGTATTCTTCTAATATATTGTGCACAGCCAACAAAAAAGAGAAAAATGCAAAACCAAAGGAAGGCTTTCTTTTCTCTTAAAAGTCTTTTTTCTAAACCAACTGAGAGTCAGTTAGAGGGGTGTTCATTATCAGTATTGTTGCTGGCATTTCTGAAAATGTGCCAATTTTAGTCAAGTGGCTACTTTTCAAATGCAGTCCCTGGCCAAGATGAAGAAAGTTCATGAAGACTACATGATAATATTAAGCACTGACATAACAAACAACATTTTTTACATGCAAAATATACAGGAAATATACACTGCAACAGGCTAGGATAGACAAATAACCAAATACACTTGCAAGCCTGACCACTTTAGACCCCAGATTAGAAAATTGGTGAATGAGCATATATTTTTTCCAAGTTTTGTTTTGCTTTCAAGTTCTCACAAATAAAAAAAAAAAAAAGATTTTCCCACTATAGCCAGATCCAGTTTCTGTGGGGGGCGGGGGGGGGTGACAATTTGTAGTAATAACTATTTCCTGCTGAAAACCACTGGTAAACTATCCACATGTCTCTGAATATCTGTGAGTCCCGAGACCTCCATGACAGATAGATATAAGTTGCTAGTGTTGATCGGCAGGAAATCTTCTCCAAAGCCCCACCACCACCTCACACCAATCCACCCAGGGTTTACTCCAAATAAATTTGCTGGTAATACAAACCGGATCAACTTGTGGTTTGTGTCCACGTGTACTAGAGACAAAGGCCCTGGTACATTCTGCGTACAACACAGCCAAGACTTGACAACCTTTATATGATGCGCATGGAATCAACCCTATGCATGGAGGCTGCAACTCTTCTCCACCGAACCCTGTAGCCCATTGACTGCAGCCTGCATTGACTATCCTGTAGCCTGCATTTGGTAGATCATTCTTGACAGAAGAAACCAAATTGTCAAGTTCCCTAACACAGAGCTCATACTCTTTTATTCTTCTTAAGATTGTTCTTCTTGAAACACCCATCAGTGTGGCTATGCAAGGCACAGGAAGTTGAGTATGGAGCATTTCTTTCAAACATTGTTCTTCAATCAAAATCTTGGGTCGTCTATTGGTGGCAGCGACTTCCTGTGTGACACATGGGGCTGGACGTTCCAGATGTGCCCTCACAAGGTCAAAGAGCTCTTGCAAAGCCAGGGTGATAGCAGGAGGTACTTCAATGTGATTAGACAGGGCCTGCAGAAGATACAGCTCCTGATGACAAAGGAACTCCAGGTAATCCAAATTTAGTGGAGTCGCGCTGAATCCTATTTCTATTTTATGCAGAAGACTTTCGAGAAGGTGGTATCTGAGCTGTTCACAGAACAAATTATAGTTAATGAGGTGTCAAGATCTTGTCTCTGATCCACACACTAGGCCTACCATTCAAAAGTTTTAATTATGAAAATGAAATGTTTTTGTTTTGTGAGGTGCTTGTTCATGTATGATGATGTAGTGGCTGCTCTGTTTGACCGTGGTAAACCTTTTCACAAACAATATAAGTGAAGAAGTATGACATTAGATCTAAGGACCAGAGTATAATAAAGTTAAATAAAATCCATCAAAAACACTTACTCAGTGGAGATTCCAATGTAGTAGGCAGACAACTTTATGGCTTTAATAATGAGTGTATTTAGCAGCTACAAGGACAAAAGATATTATAAACCTCTCCATTTTAATGCTAATTTAATAAACATTAACAGATAGCACTTAAGGTGGTTTCGCCTATAGTCTGCTAACACTAACCCGAGAACTAATATCTGAGGAGCGTTCTTCCCAGGATTTGAATTTATTAAATTGGTTTTGTGATGTTGTATTAAGAAATTTTATTCACAATGCAATTTACCGTACATTGGCCCATTCTTTTATATACGGTAAGACGAAGCGGGAAATTCGAGCGAGCGAGTGCTGTGCAGACGCGAGCGCGTAGAGGGGATGGGTTTTCAGCACTCGAGCACACGCACGCGCGTGGTTCGACTTTTGGCCCTAATTTAACGGCGAGCGAGTGAGTGAGTGCTGTGCAATCGCGAGCGCGTAGAGAGCATGGATTTTCTGTTTTTATGCGCACGACTTTTGGCACTAATTTAACGCCATAGAAATGTGTGTTTAAAAGGGGAGGAGATCGGGTTGCAGCGCTGGTGTGAGCGGTTTCTCCGGGCAGTTCGCTCGAGGCTAACGTGGCTTTGGGAACGTGGTGCACCCGTCACCCATGCCAGGGAAGAAATCAAAACCGAAATGCTAGGAATATGGACTTCATCTTACGTCAAGCGTTTTCCCCTCCATTGACGCCCATAAAGAAAAGGCTTAAAGTCCATATTCCTAGCATTTCGGTTTTGATTTCTTGTCAGGTAAGTCTTTATGGCCAGATACATTCGCGAGAAATTTGGTGATTTGTGGTGACTGTTTTAATACATTAAGTTGCGTTACGCATTTTCACATTAAGCGTTTTAGAATGTCCCGTGGCAGGTATCCCCTTCTATTGCCCTAGGGAGGGTTGTAACCCTCGTCTGTATATTAATAAAGAATAATCCTTCTATTCCTGTCTCATGTATCTGGACCTCCCCAGCAATTTAACGAAATTTGGTGGCAGCGGTTACAAGTGAACCCGTTTAAGTTTAGCGCTCATACTTCCGTCCATATGTTTAAGACCCACCTTGGCTGACTTAGCTGACATGTCCTGATTTCATAATCTTCAAATTTGTAATCTTTTCTCCTTCATCTAACTCCATGTTTTTAACTTCTTGTCATTTTCTTGCCGTTTGACTCATAGAAAATTATCAGACTTAAATGACACGTCAGCCTGTGCAGACAGCGATTTCAATGTTTTAATAAATTGGCCAGCAGGTGGGGGCAGTGCTCAATTTCATTAATGCCATTCAGAAAACTTTCAGGCTTTATGTCTTAATGAACAGCCTAGAAAAGGACAAAGCATTATATTACTGATGCATACAGCAGATCCCCAACTCAGGCTGTGTTGCATATTCTTAACAGTGCTACAGTATGTTCACACAGCCAGTACAAACAAACTTGCAAGATCTAGACCAGGGGTCACCAACCTTTTTAAAACGGAGAGCTACTTCACGGGTACTGAGCCATACGAAGTTTGATATCAGTTTTAAACGCCCTCCTAAACATGTCTAAACTTCATGCATGATAAACATGTTTTAAATGCTTTTTTATATTCAATTTCAAATCTATATAAATGCAAATGTGATAGATTAGAAACAGGACAAAATTAAATTTTAGATGATGTTCGCTGGTGAGTTGTGCTATTTTATAGAACAGGTCCACGGGCAACTCATGTGGTCATTGGGGGCATCCTTGGGGCACCATGTTGGTGACCCCTTATCTAGACCTACCACATCAGGTAGGAAGGTGCCTATTTCTACCAACTATTCAGACCATCAGACCCAAACCATACATTCAGTCATGCACAGGCACTCCACCAGAGGGCTCTACATTCTGTCCTACATCTGCTCACCTGTTAGACCCACACTCAGTCTCCATCCTGATTTCTACCTACTACTCGGACTATCTCACCAAAACCAGTCCTGTGGCCTGTTCTATGAAGCGGGGTTACTGGCTTATTGGGGAAACTTGTCGGATTTCTTGATCGGGACCTTCAACTGCTCTGCCATAGAGAGCATCCTAACATGCTGCCTTACGGTCTGGTATGCGGGCTGCTGGTGGCCTCCTACCGCTCTGCCATAGAGAGCATCCTAACATACGGCCTTACGGTGTGGTATTCGGGCTGCTGGTGGCCTCTATGACTTTTTTTGTAGACAGTCCATCTGTGTGGTGCTGTTTGCACGAATTGTTTTGGGAAATGCACTTACAGTTTTGCAGATGTTAAGGGTGATTCCAGAAATGCATCAAAGCAACTGAGGAACTGCAATGTCACTGTACAGTTACTTATAATGGGCGCCAATGTAATGTGTAGAGTGGCAAATAAACTGATTCACCATTTACTCTCATGTACATCACTTAAAATGCTTGTTTTAAATGCAAATGTGTGAATGTAAATCTAAGCAGTAAAGCTACAATTTACATTCTGTTTGCATGGTGGAAAGAACATTTAATCTGCCTTTTAAGTGTGATTAGAAGATCTAATGCCTGTGTGCTTGTAATAAGATGGTCGCTGGTTCAAACCCAGCCACAGCACATCTCTGCGTCCTTGAGCGAGGCCCTTAACCCCCAGCTCACTGGGCATCACTATGGGTGGCTGCCCTTCGCAGACAACTTACTCTGTTTACTCTAAAAAAAAGAGAGCAAGTTGAGAGAGAAGTTAAGACAATTTCTCCACAGGGACCAATAAAGTATCAATTATTATTACTGTATGAGAGACTGTCTAATATCAGATAGATAACAGACTCATACTGTGCTGAGCTTGTCTGAGAGAGATGATTAGCAAATGCTCTCCCACAGTATCTCAGCACTCTGTACAAAGAACTTTATATGCTCAGTATCTGCTCCTGTTTATCTAATTGTTCTCATTTTAACTGGATGTTAAGGAGTAAATTAATAAACGTCATGTAAGTGCACATTAAAATGCTTTTTCACTGTTACTTAAGTTCCCATGTGAACAGCCAATCAGATCAGCCTGATGTGTGTCTCTCTGTTTCCTCTCTGTTTCCTGCCCTTTCATCCCGACCACGACCATGATCTCTCACTTAGCAGCAGAGCAGTTTATTCTAAACAGTGGAAGCACAAAAATGTTCAGACTCTTTGGTCTTCTCATTTTCATTAGTAAGGCCCTATAATATAAATTATTTTGGGATTTTAATATTTTCATTTATCTGTATGATGTGATCAGTGGAATTTGGCCATTTAATCTGCATCATAGTTAATAGTTATTTAGATTACTATTATATGTCTTATTTGATTATGATTTTTTTTGTTTTTCTGTTTTTGCAGACACTGCACTGACTACAGATGTTGTTCAGCCCAGTCACCTGATGAGGGTTCAGCTTGGAGACAGTGTGACCCTGACATGCTTCTGTCAAGGAGAAACAACTTTTGTTACTTTGTTTAAGCAAGCTGTTGGTCGGAAGCCCCAGCCCATGGCGAAAGCACTTCTCTACGTACCTGGTGAATTTTACAAGGAATATAAAAGCATAAAACGTTACTCCTTACTGAATGCAGAGGGGAGTTTTAACCTCACTATTTCTAACGTGGAGCCGTCAGATTCTGCAGTGTATTATTGTGCTGCTGTGTTTCTTCATGAGGTCACCTTCGGGAATGGAACCTTTGTCATAATCACAGGTAAATGAGATTCCAACTATTTTCATATTTGCTTTATTATAATGTCAGTAAGATTATTCCCTGCAAAATAATTTTGACAGTTTAGTTGTTTGTCAATATAAAATTAGCAAAGATACCTTATTGTCTGCTTTGTTCCATAAATGTTTTTCTAAACATCAAACAAAAATCATTCATTATTATTATTATTATTATTATTATACAATTTGTTGCATTTTGCTTGCTGTCAGCCAAAAGCCTAACCTTCTCTTTATACAGATGTTAATGTTACACATTGCAGCCTCTTTAAAACAAATAACATAAAAAAATGTTTGAGTTGTTATATACAGTATAGGACTGTGCAAAAATCTTAAGCAACAAAAGAAAATTATTTTTGACGTTATTTATCTGAGCAGTCAGTGTGTATTCACTCTGAAAAAAAAAATGCATGATTTAACATATGAACTAGGGATGTGCACCATTCAGAACTGATTTGAGAATGAAATTCTCAAATACGTATCCTAAAATTCAGGATTTTGAATACATATATGAACTTGAATTTCAGTTCATTTTGTTAATCTGAATTACATTTGAATTGTGGTTGAAAACAGGTTGTGGCATTGAAATTTATATTTGAATTTAAAGAAGAAGAACGAAAAAGGGTTTGGATTCAAATTCAAGTTCATATACGTACTGTAGGTGTAGCTTTTAACTAAAATATGAACTTTAATTTAAATATGAATTATACATAAACACATTAACATTGTTATACATCATTGTTATAAAAATGTCGTTTTGTAAAGAATGAAATAATGCAACATTTGAAGTGTCACCTAAAATAATAATTATACTGTCATTTTGTGCACCATGGTGGATCTGCTCATAGGAAGAGCTGAGTGTCTCTCCTTAAAAGTCAGTGTTGGCTGCAGTGACGGCAGTTTCTAACCTAAGAAACGTCCCAAACACTTTTCCTGCATCAAAAGTCAAACTAGTCCCTATTCCTGCCATGAAAGGTTCACATAATGTCACCGATACCTGAACCAACCATGTTTATCAGAGGATGCCAACCCTTTGGCTGCAGCTTTCTCTGCACACGCTGAGAGAGTCTTCAGTGTAGCAGGAAAAGATTTCAGGCCAGAAGATTGCAAATTAAATCATGAAACCTTTGAAGATATTATGCTGAATAAATGTAATAATAATGAAAAATTAGCAATGTGTATTGGAATAAAGCATAATTGTATTTGCCATGACGTTTTGCTTTTCGCTGTAGTGCTATGGTTGAACGGAAAAACTTACTTTTGTGTGCATAAGAAAATAAATAGGAGGAACTACGAAACCAAGTAATTCCTTTTACTATGTATACTTTTTCTTTAATGTTAAAAGATAGACAAACTAGTAATGGGCAAACAGCTCTTCGGCTCTTGAATTAAATTATGCAGGTACTACAGCAAAATGCTCAAAAATACCAAAACACATCAAGAGCTAAATATGCAAAAACAATAAATACCTTCCTGTGGAAAAGGGGCAACATAAACCAAATGTAAAGTCACGAAAATCATGAAAATATAAAGTACACTTTACACACTTCATTTCTTTGAATTGAAATTAATTATATTCATCTACCTTCATACATTAATACAAGACATTATATGATTATAATGTTTGTTATTATCATATAATTTTTATTTAGGTATTATGTAGGTGCAGTTAATGTATAGTGTTACCTGATATATACTAATAAGCAGTAATACAATAAAAAGAGAGAAGAATGTCAGCTGTTCTCCAAGAAGTTACTGATTTCTTGGATGGCTAGAAGAACATCGATTCAGTTCCCAAAAATCTGTAAGAACAATTTTTGAGGATCTGTATTTTCCATTGTTATTCTCAAAGGGCTGTCATCATGACTATTTTGCTTTTCAGGTAAAGACTCCAACAGCAGGACTGTGGTACAGCAGCCTGTGTCTGACACATTGCAGCCAGGAGACTCTGTGAGCCTGCAGTGTACGATAGAGACTGGGAGCTGTGCAGGAGAACACAGTGTTTACTGGTTCAGACATGGATCAGGAGAATCCCTTCCTGGAGTCATTTACAGCCATGGAAACAGCAGTGATGAGTGTGAGAAGAGCCCTGAGGCTGGATCTCCTACACGGAGCTGCGTCTACAGCCTCCCCAAGGGGAACCTCAGCCTCTCCGATGCTGGGACTTACTACTGCGCTGTGGCCATGTGTGGGGAGATGCTGTTTGGGAACGGCACATAGCTGGATATAGATGGTAACACCCAGTGTGGGGAGATGCTGTTTGGGAACGGCACACAGCTGGATATAGATGGTAGCACCCAGTGTGGAGAGTATATCTGCTTCAAAGTTTTATTTAGCTTATTCTGCTATTAAGACATTTATTTCTTTTTTTAATGTAATGAATTTTCTAATTTAAGTGCTTAAATTAAATTACACAGATGTTAATTTAATAATTATCCATCCATCCATCCATTTTCCAAACCGCTTATCCTATTGGGTCGCGGGGGGTCCGGAGCCTAATTTAATAATTATTTCAAATATTAATATCCATCCATCCATCCATTTTCCAAACCGCTTATCCTATTGGGTCGCGGGGGGTCCGGAGCCTAATTTAATAATTATTTCAAATATTAATATAAATTGTTAAAATGCAAAATACTAGAAGTTCATGTTAAAAATGGACTATTTACAAAACAACTGCTGTAATGTGTTATCGATTTGATCTTTAACTAATGTAATGTAAGCAAATGGGAAATGTGTCTCTATATCATTATGCTGAAATCTATCTCTTTGTTACAGGCTTTCAGAAGCTGCTGGATCCTCTTCACTCTGGCTTGCTGATAGTTTTATCTTGCAGCATTATTCTGAACGTTGCTCTCATTTGTATAAGATGTAAACTGACCTGTACACACTGTGCAGGTACGCTGCCCGGCTTTATGCACTCAGAAGGACAAAATGTAGATTTTAACAAATTATAGAAATATAAAATTGTTTTATGATAGATAACATTTTCATATTAAAACCACTCTTGCAGGTAATACAGTTTTAAAATCCATTATTAAATCTCACCTTATTTATATAAACCTTTTTGTACTGTAAGATTTACATTTTTGTATTATATCTTTCATATTTTGCAAAATCTATTGAAATATACATGTTGCAATAAGTTGCATATCAATAACTTTTATTACCAAGATCTCCTTTATAGCAATTTTATTATATATGATATATGAGAACAAATGACACGTATCCAAACATGCACACTTAAATTGACAGAAGTCATTTTTACTTTCATTTTTGAGACAAAAAGGATGTTGATTGCTTGAAAATTCGGAATGTTATCTGACCACGGTATGATACCGTGCGAAATTAAATAATATATTGATGTGTTATATATTTTAAACAGATGAAAAGAACAGTGATATATCAAAAGTGGAATGGTCACGCAAGCAAGTATGTAATAAATATTTCAAATTACAAATCGTCAGTAAAACAAATGAACCTCAGACTGATTTCCATCCTGGGATCAGCATTTTAAGTGCTATTTGTGAAAATAGGTAATAGCAAACCGATTTGATCCATCCAATTCTGCCATCTTTGTCTCCACAGTGCCATGACGAGGACACACTGAATTACGCTGCCCTGAACCTTAAGAAGCCAAAACCCAGGAGACAGAAGAAAGACGGGAATAATGACACTCTGTATTCTGACCTCCGCTACAGAGATTATGAATAAAGATGCTTCTCATTCATGTCAGTCACACAGAGTGTTCAGGGTGTAGCTTTAATAATGTTCAGAGGAGGGCAGGGGAGCCAGTGCTTCTGAGACTGAATCACGGGATTTTACGGAGCACCGGTGCTGAGTTTGGTGTCAGTGTGTTTGGGGCGCATTTTTACTGGAAGTGCAAATGTTCAAGCCAGACTGGGGGCTGAGGGAGGGGGAGAGGGGAGCCACAGAGATTATTTCTTCATGGCATGGGGGGGAATAAGCGGCTTTAATGTTGTGGAAAGGCTGAGTTGCTGCAATCAGTTCTTTGATGTCACACATGCTTACTTGTCTCCCTTGTGTACCATGCTGAATGGTTTGGGGCAAACGCACAGGGACTGATCGATTATATTAAACAGATGAAAGAAACTGAATGAAAATTTCAAGTGTTCTTAAATTACGTTTTTCATTTAATTGTGTGTTCTGGATGTATTTTTGAGTATATACATGTACCTGTATATGTACCTGTATATATACCTGTGTCGTTAATAACGATGTGGATAATTAAGAAAGAGGAGTTTTGTTTCTTGCTCCCTGTCTTGTTACTTGGCTCACAAACATACACACACATAGACACACACACAAACATACACAGATACACAAACACACACACACATAGACACACACACACACAAACACACATGCACACATGCACACACACACACTGCTACGGCTCTGTAAGAACACTACCATGCTCTTTTGTGTGAGTGGGGTGGGGGGTGTTAAATAAGATGAAAATGACAATGGCTGTACTTTTGTTATGTCAGTTGTGTTTCTATAGTCATTGTATCATATTCCACAAGCTTTTTATTCTACAAGATGTACAAGCCAGTCAGTGTATTCAGTGGGGTGTTCAGGAGTCATTAGGTTCTGAAAAATGTCTTGCATTTAAAACATAATGTACTTTTGAATACTTAAGTATTTTTAGATGCAAATACTCCAGTACTTTAACTGAAGTAAAAAATTAACTGAAAAACTTTGAGTATTATTTGACGAGGAGTATCTATACTTAACTCAAGTAGTGAAGTTGTGTACTTTGTCCACCTCTGTCCAAAAGTGACATACAGCTGTAAGCTGTTTGGGTTTGTTTGTCTGCTGAGTGCTTCTCTGCAGTGCTGCAGATGTTTCCACTGGTTAGATGCAGCTCAGGAAGACTGACCCACTGACTGCACTGTGCTGGACTCACTTTGCAAAGAGTAAAAACCACACAGACAGAACAATATCTGCTTCTTGTAAGACCCTGTTTCCTCTCTACCTCACCCAGGTCACGCTTTCAAGTATTCAGCCTAAGTTATTTTATCCAAACAAGCCACCATTATTATTCATGCAGCTGGACATTTGACTGGAGCACATGATTGCTACATATCACTACTGTACATGGAACGGAATGTACAGTTTTCACAACAGAACTTTAGAAAAGCAAAATTCTCATCAGTCCACATCTCTAACCACCACACATCCTAGGGCTCCCATTTATAATGGTACATTTTTGTTTTATTCACATTCTTTTTCATCACACAGATAAACACCATCCATTAATCTTACAGCATGTATCCTGGTCAGGGTGATGGGGACGACACCACCTATATCGAGTGTGATTTAAGGCCAAGACCTTAAAAGGGAGAGTCAAGACTGAGGCTTGTTACAAGAGCAGTGGGGCACAAAACAACAAACAACATCATTATGAATGTAAAAGAAATGGATGTATATATAAATATAGGGTAATAATAGAAACAAAAAATAAGAATATATTACATACAGAGGAATATTATAGGAATATTAAAATTAACTTATACACAATCCTTAACTTATACACAATCCTATTGCATGTAACATTATTGCTCATGTGCCAGATATTAGCCTCCCAAAGGAAGCTGCCACACAGGGCATAATGCACTGGCTCAATGCAACACTGCACATCAGTGAATAAGGAGGAACAATATTGCAGATCAGCAGCAGATAGAAACTGTATCAGAAGACAGTGAACAGGGGAAAAGTTCAATGAGCAGAGTGCAGATTATAAAGCCTGACTGCTGTGGGGCCCAATGACCTGCGGTACCGTTCTGTCACACGCCGGGTGTCTGAGTCTCTTACTGAAGGAGCTGCCCTTACGGGCCTCCATAGTCTGCTGGGGGGGTGAGAGGTGTCACATAAAATTGATGACAGCCTTGTTATCAGCCTGCTCTCATCCATCTACTCTACAGTGCCAAGGGACGCTCCTCCCTGATGATGAGAGGAGTCTAAGCATGTGGACATTTGGGATAATGTGAGTTCAGAACTGGATGGTCAGCTGTACGACTTCCAGTCTGTAGGCAGACTCATCACCTTCAGTTATGATGGCAAACACAGTAGTATCACCTGCAAAATTCAGGATCTTCACTGGAGCAGCAGTGATTTGTATAGAAATTGAAGAGAAGAGGGAGAGCACAGAGCCTGGAGGAGCTCAGTGCTGAGGGTCAGCGTGTCTGATGTGTGCTGTAAGCATACAGATGTCCTGCATTTGTGGAACATTTTGTTTGTGCTGCTGTTTATATGTGTTGTTGACGCTGCAGTCAGTAATTTTCCACTAGCAGTCTCACCTCTGCATTTTACAGGAAGACTGACCGACTGAGAGCAGGGTGTTTGTGTCTCTCTTCTCAGTGAGCGAAAACCACACAACCATCAGGTCCTCAGCTCAGGCCCACTGCTTCACTAGAAAAACCACAAAGGGTATTTTTATCTAAAAGTGGGTGAGCAAGTGAGATGTTATTGACAGCATGAATTTGTCTACTAACATTTTAAATTCAAACCTAAAAAGCAGTATGTCCAGGATGTCAGTAATTACATTTAGTCAGTATGAACAATTTGGGTGCAATAATATAGAATAATGTAGAATTTTGCATAATTCAGTTAATACCAGTAAGATACCGATCATTAACACTATAAGGTCATGTTGCTGAATCTCATTGTTAAAGTTAAATGAATCTACGCATTTTTATACACACAAGACTGTGCTTAGTTCATCTTTCAGTCAAAATCACACAGTGAGGCAAATCTGACCATCTTAATTGTTTTTGCTTGTGTGGAATGGCATCCCATGCAGGCCTGTGCTCTGTGCTTCCTGGGACAGGTCCCACCCTCTCCAGACCCCGATGAGAATTAGTAGTCGCTGGATAAAAGATTGACAAAAGATAAAAATACAAAAGTCATTCTTGCTGTCTAACCTCTGATTACTGCATGACATTTCTGATTTCTGATAACTGATAAGTAGAAAATATGTTTAGTCTCTTGCTTGGTGGTAAGAAAAAAGGAGAACCACAAAGAGCACAGTCATTTTCAAGGTTATTTCTCACTGGTCAGTGTGAAAGGCTGCGTCATTAATATAACGCCGGGCTCAGCACAGTGACTGCACCTGCGCTGCACTGTAGAACACAAGCCAGGCTGCAGACCATCAGCCCTGAAAGTTAAAACAGGACTCGTATGTGTGTCATGTGGTGTTTAATAAAAATTTACAGGACAGAACATAGTGGATTCAGTTTCCTTTGCTCTTACACTCCCAGTCCAAAGTGTGGCCACGACTGCTGTCAATGCATCTGTCTCTTTTTTCACCTTAATTTTTCACCTGTGTTATTCACCTTAATATCAAAAGGCTCCAAAGCAGTACAGTAATGCAGAACAAATATTGTAACTAACAAGGAAGTGGGGAGGTAATGGACAGAAGTGTTGGTTTTTGGTAACTCCACTCCTCTGACCTCCACTGTAATTTTAGGTTCCTTGGAACAATATTGTAAACCAGTCATCACACACCTAGGGGTTAAAGTCGACACCAACCTTAAGTTTGACACTCAGATAAGGTTAGTTGTCAAGTCAAGCTTTTTACAATTGAGGCAGTTGGCCAAAATAAAGCCAATTCTTTCTAGGCAGCACTTTGAGACAGTAATCCACTCTTTTGTCACTACTAGTTTGGACCACTGTAACGCCCTCTATGTTGGGGTTAGAGGCTCCACTATTGTTCACCTCCAGAAGGTTCAAAATGCTGCCGCACATGGAAATATGAGCATGTCTCCCCCATTTTAGCCTCACTCCACTGGCTGCCCGTACATTTTAGGATTCATTTTAAAATTCTGTTATTTGCTTTTAAAGCCCTCAGTGGTCTTGCTCCATCTGACCTCTGTGAGCTGCTTCACCCTTACACCCCCACCCGCTCTCTCAGGTCAGCTGATCAGCTGTTCCTGACGGTTCCTAAGACTCAGCGTGAGCTTAGAGGGGATCGAGCCTTTGCAGTCGCAGCTCCTAAAATGTGGAATGACTTGCCTTTTCACATTAGAGAGGAATCCCCTCTGTCCGTTTTTAAATCTCTTCTAATCTCTTCTCCTTCACCTTTGACACATTGTGAGATGTTAATTTTAATAGTAAATCTTATTTTAATCTTAGCCTTTTCTTTATTAATTAATTGATTTTTTTAAATTTTTATTAATGGCCTTTTACTCACATTGAATGTTTTGGTTTTTATTAAATTTCTTTTACTTCGTTTTTAAGTGTGTGAATGTTTTTATTTATTCCTTTGTGCAGCACTTTGGTCCATAAGGTTGTTTAAAGTGCTTTTCAAATAAAGAGCTGGATTGGATTACATTGGAAGATGGCTCAACAAATCTCTTTCACAGAATGTAAAATTCGACAGAGGGCGCAAGGTGACATTCTGTCAGGGGCCCAGAATTTTTAGCTACACCTCTGTGTTACTGTGTTTTTTTTGTTCTAGCCATCAATAACTCTGGAGTTGCTATATCGCCACCTGGTGGTGAAAAGATCAGACAAAAATATGTACACATGTTACCAACAGTTTGAAATTGAAGTGCAGAGTTAACAGGTTTAATTAATCGTCCCCACGGATGCCAGTCATGAAATTTGAGAATTGCAAATTAAAACACAGGAAAAAATCAGGAACACTACAAGATAAAATATTTAGCAAACACTCAATGTGCATCCAGGGTGACAAGGGACAACTGGAGGATGATATGACAATCTGACAGTGACATTCACAGCACTTTATATGTTGCCAAAAACAGAAAAGGGGATTAAAATCAAGAATCAGAAATCATGTATGAGGGTGGGGCTGCTTGGTGGTGCAGTGATTAGCACTGTTACCTCCCACCACTGGGACTCAGGTTCGAGTCTCCGCCTGGGTCACATGTGTGGGGAGTTTGCATGTTCTCTCTTGCTAAATTGGCCGTAGGAGTGCATGTGTGTGTGAATGGTGTGTGAATGTGCCTTGCAATGAGCTGCCCCCCCGTCCTGGGTTGTTCCCTGCCTCGTGCACAGATCCTTCCAGGATAGGCTCTGGACCCCCCGCGACCCAGTAGCATAAGCGGTTTAGACAATGGATGGATGTATGAGGGTGAGTCACAATGACGACAGCTGCTCTGTTGACTTGGTCCCAGGAGTCGTCAGCGTTGGTCTGCCGGGGCCCCCGTCCTGTCTGTGGAAGCACCCGTCTTGTTGGCTGTTCTCTCTGCCTGGGCCCCCTCTCCTGCTGCCTCACGTTTGGGTTGAAGTGGCTCCCCAGTGCTTCTGTAAAGCTCTTTGTGTATCTTAGAAAAGGGCTGTATAAATGTAACATTCATTCATTTATTCAAGGTCCCAGCCAGAAGAGTGCAGTACTACACTGTCCCCCACAGCCTGAATCAGCTGGATGTTATAGGATTAAGACACTTCCTGCATTAGGCCATTTACCCTCAGTGTATTTCCATACCCTGACAGGATGGATGACAATACTATGGCCCTAATTTTCAATACACAGTTTTCACAGGAGTCTCACCCTCATCCACATTCTCTGCATTCCTTATCTCATGCTTCTTTGCCACCCGCATCTCCTCTGCCTGCTTTGTCTCATTTTCCCACAATTGAAACACCGTCCAATTTGTCTCTGTTTTAGTTCTACCACATTAGTCCCTGAGCAACCAGTCTGATCCCGTTCCTCTAATTTCAGACGCATCTGGCTTATCTGATTGGGACTGAAGCTGCTGTTACTAGGAAAACCACATTCGTCCCACTGGGGCAGGTCTGACACCGCGTCCTTCCCATATGTCTCCCATAATTGTTGTACAGAATTTCAGCTGGAGTTCTTTCCCAGAAGCAAGTAATTTCACTTTAGCACCTGTTCAGTAAAAGTCAAGTAGGTCTTTAATGTTATTTTTAACTTTACACAGTTGAGTATAGTACAGTTACAAAAGAAACTGTTTCCCTCGGACCAAGGTGCTACTTAAATTAACAGAAGACTAACACATACCAACCTAGCAACATACTGTATGGTGCATAATGAGCAAAAACTGTGCAAACATTGCAGGACAGTGCAAAAAGAGAGGACAACTGACACCAACGAGCACAAACAGCACAGTAAACCCAGTACTGAGAAGGCGCAGTTTGGTTGTCCAATGAGGTAGCAATAAAAATAAATAAAAGTAACTGTAAACATGGCGACAATAAGATAAAAAATAGTAGTTAAATAATAAAGTGTGTTAATGAGTGTATGTGTGTGTGGTATCAGATTAGTCCCTGAGAGTTCAGTAGTCTGACGGCATGGGGGATAAAGCTGTTTGAGTCTGGCTGTGAAGGCCCGAATGCTCCGGGACCTATTTCCAGAAGGCAGGAGGGTGAAACGATAATGTGAGGGGTGGGTGGGGTCATCCACAATGGTGGTGGCTTTGCGGATGCAGTGTGTGGTGTGAATATCTGTGATGGAGGGGAGAGATATGTTAGGGTTATCTTCTTCTGAAGATGCGCTGGAAACAAACCAGTCTCTGAACACAGAACAACACAGACAGCTGTGATGACGTTTTACTTGCTGCAAGGTGTAGGGAATCCACTTGCAGAGTCTCCGCAGTTTCAGCAAAATGATGGTTTATTGAACAGCAAAAATAATACAATGTAATACAGTGTAGAGACACACCGGGTACTGAAAGGCAGCTCAGATACAAATTGAAGACAGTTCTTCACCCCCCTTTATACCCAAAAAGGCCCTCCCCACCAAGGTGTTGTGTGTAGGTGTTGTGAGTGAATTTACATATAAAGAGTGACCCCCTGGAGTGTGAGGATCCTGAGACAGGGACGGGACAGGACAGGGTGGAGACTTTTATGATCATTGTAATTCAATTCTTATCACCTTATCTTATCCTTATCACCATAGTGGTGCCAACTGGAACCCCCATTCTCTCCCTGGCTTCCCCCATGATCATAAATTCCTAACATTGTCTGCATTCAAATGATCAACCAAGAACCTTGGGACATTTTTACCACTTTTCCTTACAAAGGGAAGCCCGGTCCTGACCTCGAGGTGTCAGCCTCTCAGTCGAACTCAGCCAACTTCGAAAGAGTAACTCCCCTCGCAGTGTCTTTTATTGAGGTACACAAACAGGATATGCAACTGACATTGAACATTGTTTGTCACCATATATGGGGTGGAAATATTCAAGCGACAGTTCTTGAGACGTGTTATTGCTCAATTAAGATCAAGCTGCGGCAGGGTGTTGTTTCTAAGCGTCTAGCAAAATGATGATAAAAAAAGTACATATTTCTCTAACACGATACTCCCAATGATTTTCTCACCTGTCATCACTATCTGTTGTAGGGACTTGTGATCTGAGGCGACACAGTTCTCAAAGCAGACCGTGATGCAGCTGCTCAGGGTGCTTTCAACAGTTCCCCAATAGAGTGTGAGAATGGGAGATGGGCTTTTCTGAGCTTCCGTGGAGAGTAGAGGTGCTGCTGTGCTTTCCTTACTATGGAGCTGATGTTGAAGGACCTGGTGAGATTCTCCGCCAGATGGACAACAAGGAATCTGGTACTCTCTACGATCTCCACAGATGAGCCATCGATGTGCAGCAGAGAGTGGTCACTCTGTGTTTTGTGTTCTTCTAACGTCAACAACCATCTCTTTGGTCAACATTCAGAGACAGGTTGTTGGCTCTGCAGCAGTCCGATAGTCATCACACTTCCTCTTTGTATGCTGAGTCACCGTTTTTATTGATGAGACCCACAACAGTCTTGTCATCTGCCTGATGTTGATGATGGAATTCGAAATGTGCATTGCTGCTCAGTTGTGAGTCATCGGAGTTAACAGCAGTGGGCTGAGCATAAAGTCCTGGGTTCCTGCTACAGCGTCTGAGCAGTTGCCTTCGTCGCCTATAGCTCCTGCGCAGCCCGAGCAGCCGCCTCCACTGCCCCCTGCGGCCCCAGAGCCCGAGCAGCCGCCGCCTGCTTTGCCCGTAGCTCCTGAGCAGCCGCCTCCGCTGCCCCCTGCGGCCCCAGAGCCCACGCCCGAGGCGCTCCCTCCGCCTCAAATGACTGTGCCCCCTGGGGCTCTTGTTCCTGGCCCCACTCCTGTCCCTGACCCAGCTCCAGACTTTCCTGCCCTAGTCCCCGAGGAGGTCCCGGACAGTCTGACCACCGTGTGTGCCACGCCCCCTGATTATCCACGTGTGCTTCCCTGATCGTACCCAGCTGTGTCCGATTATTTTCAATCAGTCCTGTCTATTTGAGTTCATGTCTTACTAGAGTTCAGTGTCCGTCATTGAAGTCCGTCTGCGTGAGATGTTTCCTGCACCCCGTGTTCCTAATAAATCCCCGTATCCTGCCTGCCTTGCCTGTTTCCTGCCCGTCCGCCGCTCCCGTTAAATGGCGATCGTGACACAAGGCACACGCACATCAAGTACCAATGCAGCAAATACAGATGAACAATTTAGGAGGAATACTAGTCAAAGGAAGGAAGAAAAGCAGCCCACCCTATCTCATGGTCACGGACACAAACATCAGGGAGTGTTATGAAGAAGACATCACACTTAACACCATTGGTTTTATGCAGTGAATTACACCAGAGAGAGTTTTTACATTCTAGCTGTGTTACGTAACATTCCTCAGCCTTCAGGTTTTTTCCACACAATGCACGACATGCAGGGGTGCCAAACAAAACAGCGGAACTGCAGTGTAGCCAATTATTTGTTTCAGTAGTTTTAAGAAAACTAGAACATAAAATGTTTGTTTTACTTAGTCCACAAAAGAGTTTTTACCTATCTTAGTGTATTTTACATCACATACACTCTCGGTCCGTTGTGGAGTCCATCCCACTGTAGTTGGAGAATGCTGCCATCAGTCGCTTGGTGTAGCACTCGCAGGATTTACCAGGCTCCTGTTTAAACTGATGCATCATGCCCCAGTCCATGCGCAGGAGGACCAGTCTCTGAAGGGCTGTCGCATGGTGAGGCCTGTTCTGCCTGGGGTCCAGCAGGTCACTGGCAATGTCCTTCAACTCACAGTGGGCTTGCGTTCATAGTGGGGTACCGCAGGGTTCGATTTTAGGACCACTATTGTTCCTAATTTACATAAATGATATGGATACCAATATATACAGTAAACTGGTGAAATTTGCAGATGACACCAAGGTGGGTGGTGTAGCAGATACTGAATTAGTGGCTCAGCAGCTACAGCGGGATCTTGATTTAATTAGTGACTGGGCCGATACCTGGCAGATGAAATTTAACGTCGATAAATATAAGGTACTCCATCTAGGGAGCAGAAATATAAAGTACAGGTATTTCATGGGTGTCACTGAAATAAAGGTAGCTGATCATGAGAAAGACCTTGGTGTGTATGTTGATGCTTCCATGTCCCATTCTCGCCAGTGTGGGGAAGCAATAAAAAAGGCCAATAGGATGTTGGGGTATATCTCCAGGTGTGTGGAGTTTAAGTCAAGGGAGGTAATGCTAAGATTATACAATTCCTTGGTGAGACCTCACCTAGAATATTGTGTGCAGGTTTGGTCACCATATCTTAAAAAGGACATTGTGGCCTTAGAAAAGGTGCAGCGTAGGGCCACAAAAATGATTCCTGGTCTTAGAGGAATGTCATACGAGGAACGGTTACTTGAGCTAAATCTGTTCAGTCTCAAGCAAAGGAGATTGAGGGGGGACATGATCCAGGTATATAAGATTCTAACAGGTTTGGATGCTGTTCAACCAAATAGTTACTTCAGCATTAGTTTAAATACACGAACTCGTGGCCATAGGTGGAAATTAGCGGGAGAACATTTCAAGCTGGATTTAAGGAAGCACTTCTTTACGCAGCGTGTAGAGTATGGAATAGTCTTCCTGATAATGTAGTGCAAGCTGAATCCTTGGGTTCCTTTAAATCAGAGCTAGATAAGATTTTAACGACTCTGAGCTATTAGTTTAGTTCTCCCCAAGCGAGCTTGATGGGCCGAATGGCCTCGTCTCGTTTGTATAGTTCTTATGTTCTTATGTTCAACTCCTTCATCTACAGTGTCAGATGAGCAAACCTTATCTCCCCCTTGAGGATTTGGACATACCAACATAGGGGCAAGAATTTCTGCTACCTCGTCCTGCTGCCTGAGTGTTTCGCCACGGCACTTCTTCACCGAGAAGGAGGTAGAGTCGGGTGCTGAATGGTTATGATCCTCGTCTGCAGGGGGGAGAGGGGAAGGGGCAGGGGAACCACTGGCTACTCCTCCCTCGGTGGCATAAGGAGGAAGCTGCTGTTTGGGCAGCAATGCTTGGGCAGGAGCCACACAGTTTATTTCTGGGTATCTAATTAGCGGACACCATTAGGTCCCTTCAGGGGCTCCACAGACAAACTCATTGACAAAATAGAATTGTCACAGAAAAATTCTTTGTCACATGCTCAGTCGACATGGACTGTGTGCTATTTACATATTTTTGGCACAAACGAAATCTCATATGCATATCGATGTATCTTTCGCACAAGTGGACCTCCATCACTTTAAAGAGGGTAAACTCTGATCAGGAAATTTACGACGTCAGAATAAACGGATTTTTTAACAGAAGTAACTGACATGCCCTAATAAGGAAATGCATACAATCAGAATACAATATCTGTGGTTTTTAACAGTGGTAACAATCTGATAATGAAAGGAATCAGATCAACATTTCTATAGCATGTAACAGAGCTTGCTCCCCTCCAGAACTCATTGTTCCAGTAGTTATCTGAAATCATCTGCAGGAGCTATTCTTTTATTTGTATATTAAGCATAATTATTCATGAATATTATTGATTATGTTTATTTGTTTAATGTTTTTATTTATTCGTATTTATTGTTTATAATATAATGTTATATAGTATTGCAACACTTGAAACGAGAGGTACTTGCCTGCCTTAGTGATATTTACTATTGTCTAAGTGTATTCCCACCTGTAGGAGGCAGCAATGGTTGTTATTAAAGGTGCTGAGATTACGCGGCTCAGGGCTGAAGGTGCAAAGTGAAACAGTCATTGACCGTATTTGCCATGTGTGATGGTGTCTGCATATCGGCCCTTTTGCGCCAAACAAACCAGTTCAAAGTACTGTGTGTTAAAATATCATATGAATAAATCCTCTCAAAAACTAAACTCAATATCGTATCCTCATCATTCAACGCGTCTGACTTTTGCACCTCTTACCACAAGGCAGTGGATTACATGGGGAAATTACAAACAAGGAGAATTTAATCTGTTTTTCCTCTACATTGTCGTTATTCAGAATATTACAGACTATGAACAAAAACGGACAATGTAAGAAAATAAAAAAATGTGTATGACAGAAAGCTAGAGTATTTTTGCAATGGTGAGCACTAGCTGGTTTATGTACTAGCTCACACTCAAGAAACAGCATAAATGCTACTCATACACAGTTGGGGGGCAGGGGTCAGTCCTTGTGCCTGTAATGAGGTCACCAGTTGAAACTAACCCAGCCTCAGCACGTCTGTGGGTCCTTGAGCAAGGCCCTTAACCCCCAGCTCCCTGGGCGCCCCAACAGGTAGCTGCACTTCGCGGACAACTTACTCCACAAAGAGTAAGTTGAGGGAGACATAAAAAACACAATTTCCCCACGGGGATTAATAAAGTCCATCCATCTATGGAATATTATTTAGCACTATATAACGCAGAATATAAGAATTACGATTTTATAAAAAGTATGCCAAATATCCATGATATAATCATTACAATGTAAACATTATAATGTAATCAACACAATGGAACCAACTGAGTATGTATTTGCACCTTTTGTTAGTCTGAGTTTCTGTTAGCTACTTTGTTAGTCCTGAATCTATGAATATTCACATTTTTATCGCGTATATTTTATCACTATGTAAAAGGACAAATATATTATCAACCTTTTAGTGAGACAATGTGTAAACGGCTGAAACTACCAAGGTTTACTACTGAAGGAAGGGATTCACCTGAGTTCACCAAAAGTTCATGGCTGAGTATTTTTAAAAAACCAAGTGGAGCTGCTCGCGCCACTATTATGTTCAACCGAGAGGCCAAACGGTAAAAGAAATGACTGTCAAACTTATCACCTAGGGGTAAATATAAATCTATACAAATATCACCTGCATGCACATTACTTCTTTTACAATAACCAACTCCTGATCCATACTGTTAGTCGTGAAAAAAATAACTATTGTGTACATAGAGGCCCTGTGTAAAAAGATAACTGCCAAGGAAAAGATCAAAAACATTTATTTCAAGGATTCAAAGTTTTTATGGTCATGTACAGTGTACAGTGCAGTTCTTATTTGATTAACTTGAATGTCTTCACAGACAAGACGATTAAACAAATAAAGCAGCGCAACATTATAGTAACTAACAACAAACAAAGCTCACGAGTACTATTACAATATTCATATCATTTATTTAAATTTAATTTTACCAAGTAAATTAATTGAAAAGCAGTTACCGCTTTACCTGCTTCTCGGGAGAAATAGCAGATATACAAACGTCATGTATGTAACTAAAATCTTAAGCCAATAAGGGCAAAGTTGTGTCGTAATGGAGGCGGATCCAGCCTGTGCAGCCTGCTAAGAGGTGCTGCCTGATGTGTCTTGCTCTCGCGGAGTTTTGGTACCATGTGACATGGTGACGTAATGCAACGGGCGATAAAAAATATAACCATGATGCATTGCGTCAGGACCAGAATGCATTGCTTTAAGCTAGCGCTGTATGTGGGTGCATGAAGTGGAAAGCACCCAATAATAAACATAACATTTTTTAAAAAATGTTTTCTTCACCGGTGCAGTGAATTTAAATAAAGAGCTATGATGGTGCTGCAAATGGCTTTGCATAGTAGTTAGTAGTAGCATTAGCCGCTGTGTGCGGCATTAGCTTTCTACAGTCCTTACAGATGGTTCGTGTTTTGTCTGTCTCCCTTTCGCCATTTATATTTTCCGCCGGGCACCCGAAATGCTGACACACAAAAGATTCAAAAGTGTCTGGGGTATCTACTATAGTAATTTAGTCAGATGCCGACATATTTACAGCAGCTCATTTGCAGCGCATTCGTGAAACGGCTTTTCGCTCCAACGAGAAATCTCGTCATGTTGTAATATCGCGAGATCTCGTGACACGCGTTTCACTCCCACTTCTTAGTAACAGTCATGATTTGATAAAGTGACAACCTGCGTAATAATTGGTAATACATAGAGTTTGCTATTGTTCAGGCTAGCAGACTGTTATGGCTTGAGGTTAATGGTGCCTGTTACTTGTGAATTTTCACATTTGCAGGGATCTTCTGCCTCGTGAACGTGAAACGGGTAATTATGCTAAAAGAAGAAAAAAGCAGAACTGCAATGTGTGTAAGGCTGGTGCTGATTTTTCAGTCTGAACACAGTAAAATTTATACAAATTACCTGTATTCAAACTTGTATTCTTTATATAGTTTGGTTAATTACTATTTAAAAGTTTTATCTGCGCTCCATTGTATAACTTATATTGGAGACTTGTATGTACTTTTCGATTGGAAATGGTTAGCTGTATACAGGGGCGCCGCTAAGGGGGGGAAAGTTGGGACAATTCTAAGGGCCCACGCCCTTTAGGGGCCCCCAGAGATCTGAATGGGTGTGGTAGGGGGGCCCAACCTCATATTTTGTCATAGGGCCCAAAATTGCTAGCGGCGCCCCTGGCTGTATATACTTTGAATATTTTTATGATTAATTTCTTTGTTTATTTAATTTGGCAACAGATCTGCACTTTTAGCAGTATTGCTGTCAATTTTTGTGAAAGTTGTTACTAAATAAAACAAAAGAAGCAGACTTGTGTAAATCCTATATTGGTCGTGTATTCTTCCTGTAGCGTAGTGACAGCTTTTTGTACGGAAGCCGTGAACGGCTGTGCTTGCAAATATATTTTCTTCTGAATAATTAGAAGGATAAGCATATTTTGTCGCCGCCGCGAGATAGTCATGCCATACACAGCTCTGCTCGTTTTTGTACTGTAACCGTGTTACTTAATTTGCGAATCCATGAATTTAACGTTGACATTAAGTCAACATTGACATTGACAACGTTGACATTAAGTGTTGCACCTATCTAGTGTTTTACCGTGAAGGGCATGTTATATCTTGTCTCTAAGTCGCACTATGGTCCAGGGGAATGCTATGTCATATTAGAACATGTGTCGATGATGTGGCAATATAAATATTTTAGAATACTGTCAGTTTTAGTTTCAGAAATCCATCATTTGAGAAAAAAGGCCAGTCACGACAAATATATATGGAATATAACAACAGAGGTTAGCTGTATTTGTTTAAGTGTAAAGATGCACATAGAAACATGCATGAGCTCATCTGAGAATAAACTGAATGCAATGAAGATTTGTGACTCCTGCTGGAAAATGCGAATAGTGGCAGGGTCTTCAAGCAGTACATTTGTCTGAGAGTCAGTTAATATTAGGAAAGGCACCGTTTTTTTTTCAATGGCGCTAATTATCAAGAAGGAAATGGAGTACCCCAGTACCTGGTTTATGGGCACTGGAAGCTCCAGTATCAGTCAGACTTTCATGTAAGTATATGTGTGTTTAATGACTTGTGCATGTTTCATCTTTACCAGGGGCAGAGGGGAAACTCAATAAATAGCCTTCTCTCACACTTCCAGGCCTGCAGAACTGAGCATGTCCCCTGGTTTTGTGCATATGTCTGTAGGCTTTGAGTTTTTCCTATGGGGGCTTCAATTTCCTCCCAGAGTACAAATACGTGCAGATCAGTTGCATTGGGGAGTCCATACTGTGATGCTGAGTGGGTGTAGGAGGAGATTGAGAGATGAAACTCCGGATGATTTACTCCCTCGGCTAACTAACCAGAACAGGATCGTACCAATACCAAAATGATAAGTTTATAAATGTTTTTCACTACCCTGATTCATTCAGTTATTTCTGTTTGTTAATTCCATCCCCCAAGCAAATACATAAATAAACAAACAAATATTCAGGGGGAATGTGTCATAGGTGATAGAATCAGTGGATGAATCTAAAGAAAAAAAGTAATGATTTCTTTCTCTCCAAAACACAATGCACAAAACTCTTAAGTTAGGTAAGACATTGAAATTTTATGACAGTAGCATGATGCAGAGGAACAACAGAAGGAAAAATCTAACTAAACCTGAGTCAACTAGGACTAATTACACTAAATTAAGTGGAACACACAAAATACCTAAAACAACTTAATAAACAAGCAAGAAATATTACATTTGATTAACTATACTGATGCCTGAGGGAAGTTCTTGTGCATAATGCAGCAAGTATATACAGCTGCAGAGACACTACACATAGTGCAAATAAATTAAAAAGTATACAGTACACACACTGATTCCTGAAAAATCTAAATACCATGGAATACTAATGAAATACTGATGATGATGATAATAATAGAAATAATAATGAATTAGTTTAGGGTATTATGCAATTGACATGTACAATTAAAAAAGAAATTGCACCAGACATTTCCTGTGGCAAAGAAGGGTTGCTTTGTGCCACATTACTCAAGTCAATTCACTTTATTTTGTATAGTACATTTTCATAGCCTTACATTGTCTCAAAGCACTTTACTTTGTCCCTGCCCAATTGTCCCAGTGAGCAAGATCTAGCCTGAAAAATTAGAAAGCGACATTGGCAAGGATAAACTCAGTCATAGTAAGAAACCTTTGGAGGAACCAGAGTGAAAGGGGGAGCCCATCCTCCACAGGGCAGAAGTCAGGTTAACAAAGTCCTGATTTATATGGTTTATATGGTTCAATTAGTTAAGTCCGGATGTAAATACAGAATAACTGGCAGCAGGGCACACAGGAAAGACGTAAACAGGCAGGAGGGCAGGCAGGAGGGTGGCACAGGCAGGACGTAATGGGCAGGAGGGCGGGCAGGCAGGGCAGCACAGGCAGCCAGAACTGTTTTGCCACTGCAGTTTGTTTTACAATTTCATCTGCATTTGTTCCCCCAAGGTATAACAGCAGCTAATTTATGAACATGCTGCTTTTCAGAAAAGTTTAATTTCCAGGAGCATGACCAGTGCATACATTTAGTGTTGATGGTTCTTTGTAAAATGGATGTTCTGTACTTTTATTGATCTGTCCATCCATCCATCCATCCATCCATCCATCCATTCATCCATTTTCTAACTACTTCTGATGAAGTTCCGGGTTATGAGGTATCCTGAAGCCCAGGCAATATGGGACAAACACACACATGCACACACATAGGGTATACCTATCCTTATGGGGCCCGCTCATTGACTTCTATTGGATAAATGCTAACGCTAACTATGACAATCTTAACCCCCACCCTGCCCTAACCATAACCATAAGTAACCAAGCAAAATAAAAGAGGTTTTGCATTTTTAGTTTTTCCACAGCAGTCACAGATTTTTATAAAATAGAGTTTTCCTGGTTTTCAGTTTCGTGGTCCCCATAAGGGAAAAAAAAAACAGGTATTTATCACGCTATGGGGTAGGATAGGTATACCCGCTCGCACACACACACACAGACATGCACACAAATGGATAGATCACCACAGTTACTATGGATGTCGATCCTGCAATAATGAGACAGAACTATCATACTTAACAGGATCATATCCCTAGTTCTACATATGCATAATTATATTTAAAAAAGATCCCACGCACCCAGCACATGAGATGTTTGAACTTCTGCCCTCTGGTAAACGTTACCGCAGTATGCATTGCAGAACAACCAGATTTAATAAGAGCTTCTAACCCCAAAGCCATCAGAATACTAAATGCTAATGAACATACGTTTATGTGAAACCCTACTCTCTCTTACTCTCTGTGCACTTTATTACCACAACTGGTATTAAGTTTACTTTTTATTTATATAGTATAGTGCAATAATATAATCACGATTTGTGTGTGAGTGTGCCCTGTGATGGGCTGCCCCCCATCCTGGATTGTTCCCTGCCTCGTGCCCATTCCACATTCCGGGATAGGTTCCGGACCACCCGCGACCCAGTAGGATAAGCAGTTTGGAAAATGGATGGATGGATATAACTAACATAAGACAGACATTACACCTAACAAACAATAAACACGAAATAAAGGAGTGGATACAAAAAAAATGTAATGCAATGACCAGATTTAACACCTGGATTATGTCCCCCCTTAGTCTCCTTTGCTCGAGGCTAAACAGATTCAGCTCAGCTAACCTCTCCTCATTAAACATTCCTCTAAGACCAGGAATCATTCTCCCAGCCAAGCAAGCCTGAGTCCGGCTTCCACTCCCCCGATCCCCAGCAATGTTAACTTGGAAGGGCGTATTCTGTATGCACAACTGAGACAACCCAGGTGGAGCTCAGCTTATCGGCTGGCAAAATTGCCTTCAGGTATCACCCACCCTAGTGAGAGTCCAAGCTAGGGCCGTTCTCAGAACTCACCCTAAACGAAGTCCTGCTCAAAAGTTGTAATGACCGCCTGAGGTACCTGTCAGCCTTGCCCGTAATGAGTCAGTGGGTGTAGCCGGGCTGACACGCTTTTGGGCATCCAATTGCTGAGAACTCCCCTTCGGTTCTGACAAACTGTACGATCACAAGCAGTGACAGCAGAGCCACAGACAAGCTCAACCAACAGAGAGCGAATGGTAAGCACCCAGCACCCGAAGGGCTCAACTGATCACATCCAAACGACTTCCTGATGGGATTGTGTACGTAACTGGTTTACTGTTGTTAATAGTGGTTGAACTTCTATGCAAGTCCCCTTGTTGGGGGAGAGGGAATGAATGAAAGCATAAGGTGAAATAAAACCTAAAATAAATCAAAAAGGTTAAACGGGAATCAAACCAAATGAATTGTGTTTCTTATTCAATTGTAAACATCAATTAGTTATGCAACAATAACCTAATTGGATGTTAATGTATTGTGATCAAACTGATTTAGTCCGTGAAGTTGATTCCTGCTTTCAGGCAAGAACCTGTGTGTCCAATTATGCGTGTTGTATCACCGCAGTTGACCACCAGAGACCCAACTCAGATGTTGTTAACCTACTATGGCGGACCACTAGAGGTGCAATTTCAATGGAGTGGCACTGCTATGGCTTGCCACTAGAAGCGCAATTTCAAAATTGAGTGGTAGTTCTATGCCTGACCACTAGAAGCGCAATTTCGAAATGGAGTGGTAGTTCTATGCCTGACCACCGGGGGCGCAATATCGAAATGGAGTTGTAGTTCTATGCCTGACCACTGGAGGCGCGATTTTGAAATGGAGTGGTAGTTCTATGCCTGACCACTGGAGGCGCAATTTCGAACTGGAGTGGTAGTTCTATGCCTGACCACCGGGGGCGCAATATCGAAATGGAGTGGTACTTCTATGCCTGACCACCGGGGGCGCAATATCGAAATGGAGTGGTAGTTCTATGCCTGACCACCGGGAGCGCAATTTCGAAATGGAGTGGTAGTTCTATGCCTGACCACTAGAGGCACGATTACGAAATGGAATAGTAGTTCTATGCCTGACCACTAGAGGCGCGATTTCGAAATGGAGTAGTAGTTCTATGGCTTGTCACTAGAAGCGCAATTTCAAAATTGAGTGGTAGTTCTATGCCTGACCACTAGAAGCGCAATTTCGAAATGGAGTGGTAGTTCTATGCCTGACCACCGGGGGCGCAATATCGAAATGGAGTGGTAGTTCTATGCCTGACCACTAGAGGCGCGATTTCGAAATGGAGTAGTACTTCTATGGCTTGCCACTAGAAGCGCAATTTCAAAATTGAGTGGTAGTTCTATGCCTGACCACTAGAAGCCCAATTTCGAAATGGAGTGGTAGTTCTATGCCTGACCACCGGGGGCGCAATATCGAAATGGAGTGGTAGTTCTATGCCTGACCACTAGAGGCGCGATTTCGAAATGGAGTGGTAGTTCTATGCCTGACCACTAGAGGCGCAATTTCGAACTGGAGTGGTAGTTCTATGCCTGACCACCGGGGGCGCAATATCGAAATGGAGTGGTAGTTCTATGCCTGACCACCGGGGGCGCAATATCAAAATGGAGTGGTAGTTCTATGCCTGGCCACTAGAGGCGCAATATCGAAATTGAGTGGTAGTTCTATGCCTGGCCACTAGAGGCGCAATTTCGAAATGGAGTGGTAGTTCTATGCCTGACCACTAGAGGTAACCAAAGATATAGCTAGGCGGTTGCCGACGCTAGATGAGTGACACACACATTTAATGCATGCGCATGCTGCTTGTGGCCTTCTTCTGTGCCTTGCACAGTATAAAACCCCTTAAAACAATTACTGAAGCGAGACGGCGCACGCGTTACGGCGACAGATTTAAATTGTGAGTGCACTATATCTCGTCGCAAATGGTGCTTAACCACGGCGGGTCTCAAGCACAGGAGACTCCCAATTTCTAAATGACACACACTTGGCTCACAGCGCAAAGTTGTGTTAAACTTGCTTTGTCTAAAGCAGGCACACACATACGAGTATGATCCTGATAGGTAACTAAGCTATCGGTCTTATGTCCAAGCGCAACATAATTTAGGTTAGAACCTCATAACAAGTATTCCCGTTCGCTAATAGAGAGATCTCTCCCAGGATATATAGAAACGGAGACACTCGTCCGAATTGAACCTGGAAACAAAGCGCTACATCTGAGAATCTTGTCAGACATAGGGTTAAAGTTTACTGCAGTTTAATACGAAAGAACTACAATGAAATCACCGAAAATAAAACAAAATAATATAACTACTAATAATAGAAATAAAAATAACTATAATAAGCCCATATGATCCCGCTTAAATGCCTTCAGATTGCCATGAGTGCGACTTTTGCAACCAGTTCACAGTAGCGCTTCTTCACTGCACGTTCGGTCATAAAAAGTTTAAATTGTGTGCTCAGAATAAGTTTAAACCTTGTGCCTTGTGATTATTAACCAATTTTTATGCTGAATGGTCGGCTCAAACTCAATTGCGAAACACCGTGAGTCTGTTAATGTGTGACTTAAATGGAACTCATTAATAACCAGTATCATGTAATAACCTGGGTTAGAATAGAAGGCTTGTCCAACGAGCTGCGTCACCAGGTAATGTAAACGATCGGTAGCGAAGCTCCCCTCACGGCCAATGAGAGAGAGTCTCGCGATATTTCAGGCGAATTTGAGGTTTCAGAGCGTAGATCGCACAGGCAGGGATTCTTGTGAGCACTCAATGAACGGAGGCTGAAGTTGTGTAAAAGACATGCATTTATTCCTATAACTAACATAAGACAGACATTACACCTAACAAACAATAAACACGAAATAATGGAGTGGACACAAACAATGTAATCATGAAAATGCAATGACCAGATTTAAAATGAGTAACCTTAAAAGGGAAAATACTGTTCTGCAAAGCAAGCAATTTGTGGAAATACTGTCCTAAAGTAATATAGCAGGTGAATAGGAGTTTAGGTTGTTATAAATGAAAGGAAGTTTGTTTACTTGGTTGCAGAGTGGGGGGGGGGGGTCTTGGCAGTTGGTTGCGGAGGCTGATGAGCTGATGGGTGATGGCACTCAGGGAGGCGCGGTGTTTGCAGCGGTTGTTGGAGTGGAGCCCCTCTGATTCCCTCTCCTGGTGAAGCTTGGGCTTGGTTGCAGTTCTCTGTCCAGCTGGGTCTTCACTGATAGGCTTCAGGAGGGCTTCTTGTGGGCTTCTCTTCTCTTGGGCTGATGTTCTCTGCCTCTCTTCGTGCTGATGGTCTTTTGTTTTCTCCTCCCTTCTGTTTCTCCTCTCCTGGCTTTGTTCTGAGGTGCCAGGTTTTATAGTGTAAAGTTCGTGAATAGGAGTGACCAGGAATTCGACTCCTGGACCAATGGCTGACCATCCATTTGGCGGGCTTTCGGAAGGGGGTCTGTATCAGTCCTTTTGAGATTTATGACCAGAGTGATTTCCCTTGTATTGATGATTTTCGTTAGGCTGGTGTAACTTTTGATATATTCACTTTCGTGGTAACCACTGACCAGATTTGGAAACTGGAGTGATTTTCCATCGGTTTGATACCAAACATGCCATAGCAGCCTAGCGGTTCACACCTCATACCATCTGTAATGATTAATTAATGATTACTTATATTATGTCGTTATGTTATATTACTCACACCTTATTTTATGCCTCACAATCTATATAATTGTAAATATACTGTGTAGCTGCTGGCGCGTTCCAAACTAAATCTCATTGTACTTACAATGTCAATAAAAACATCCATCCATCCATCTAGGCAGGCCAGTGTCGCCTCCATCCTTCCTGAAGTCAGTGATTCCTTTGTCTTTGTGCTGTTTAGTGCCAAATTGTTTGCTGAACTCCAACCTATCAGTTTCTGGACCTCATCTCTGTAAGCTGACTCATAAGAACCAAAGAGATTTACAAATGAGAGGAGGCCATTCGGCCCATCAAGCTCCTTTGAGGAGAACTTAGCTAATAGCTCAAAAATCTTATCTAGCTCTGATTTAAAAGAACCCAGGGTTTTAGCTTGTGTTACAATAACAGGAAGACTATTCCATACTCTAACTACACGCTGTGTACAGAAATGCTTCATCAAATTCGTTTTAAAATGTTCTCCAGCTAATTTCCACTTATGGCCACGAGTTCTGGTATTTAAACTAACATTGAAATAGCCATTTGGCTGAACAGCATCCAGACCTGTTAGAATCTTAAACACCTGGATTATGTCCCCCCTTAGTCTCCTTTGCTCGAGGCTAAACAGATTCAGCTCAGCTAACCTCTCCTCATTAGACATTCCTCTAAGACCAGGAATCATTCTCGTTGCCCTACGTTGCACCTTTTCCAAGGCAGCAATGTCCTTCTTAAGGTATGGTAACCAAACCCGCACACAATATTCTAGGTGGGGTCTTACCAAGGAATTATATTATCGTAGCATCACTTGCCTTCAAGCAATGTGCCTTCTCGCGTGGTGTTCCTGCAGAGGGAGTCTGTGAGTGCTGGAGATTGGGGGAGGGGGCAGTGTGGCTATGTCTGCTCTGTGTTCCTCCAGACGAGCAAAGAAGCTGTTTAGCTCCTTTGCTAAAAGGGCGTTGCTGTTAACAGTGACGGTGTTGTTGCCTTTGAAGTTTGTAATGTGTTGTATTCCCTGCCACACCCACTGTGGGTTGTTGTATGTGAAGTAGACCTCTATTTTCTGTTTCTCTGCCTGCCTGGCAACCTTGATGCCCCTATTCAGGTTAGCTCTGGCTGCACTCTGTGTTCTTGACTGCGCTGTCTTGTCCTGTAGTATTGTATTGTTGCTCTTGTGTTTATCTTGCACTTTCTCCCTCTGTTTGTGCTCCTTTCACTCTGTATAGTTCTATCTTGCCCGCACTTGTGTCATCTTGTGTTGTTTCTGTTTTTCTTCTTTGTGTTGCACCGTGGTCCAGGAGGAACAATGTTTCCTTTCACTGTGTACTGTGTATATTGCTGAAATAACAATAAACCCACTTGACCACCTGCCTCAATTCATCCTGAAGAGTTTTCCAATGTTGTTCAAAGGTCTGTTTGTTTCGAGTGAAGGACACGCCCCTGGACGTGCTGGATAAGGGGACCACAGATCAGTGTCCTCAGTCCTGCTTCTCCCTTCAAAGCTGAGAGGAAGATGACCCGCCTGCTGCTTCTGGTTTTGGCTTATGGAGCTCTGCTTATCTCCACAGAGGCCCAGCAAGATTACCACAGTCTCCCTGCACTCACAAGACGGCCATTAAACTCGCAGTCGAAAATGCTCATCAAGGAACCCGTCAGCACATGAATTTCTATAACATCCAGGGCCGTCCGAAGGTAACTGCTGAGAAAGTGTTTACAAAAGTGTGAAACTTTCATCATCTGCAAGCTGAACTAATGAGTATCACATTGATTTTGATGTTTTAATTTCAATGCATATGATGCTTAATGTCTCTTCACAATGAAAGTGATGGTTGTATATCTCAGCCCTGGTCAATTTTACCTTCTCACAGTTTCTCTCTGAATCTGCTGCAGTCAAGTCTGTGACAGTTTGCCATTTTTTGGGTGATTATTGTTTGTTATATTGCCTTTAAAACAGTTGTAGGCAATTTTGTATATAACGTGTTTATGTGATTTAGATCAGCAGTGAATACATTGACATTGAGATTCTCTTGAGAGCAACAAAATGTCCAAAGTCAACTGCAACAGACCATCGGGCTGACTGTATTTTCATGGACAAGAGGGTAAGTAAAGAGTCACTGTGACTGTGAGCATTGGACATATCAGTTAGCAAATTAATTTAGGTTCATGTTAACTTTTTTGATGCCCTGCGGGGGAAAGTTAGCCAACAATAAAGTAACAAATACATAGGTGGCCTCAAAGAGCCAGTTCCTTCACCTTATTCTCAAATTTTAGTAGGTTTACAGGCTTAAAGGCTGGATTACCAGGCAGAAGCAAATGCTAATCATCTGAGGGGTGACCTGTAGATTATGCTTCGAGCTATGAACCCTAGCTGGCCTTATTTAAAGACCTGTGGGCTGTACTACAAAGCGGGTTTTACATACCCAGAGTTAACTCAATCGAGCCAGGTTAACTAAAACTCATTGTTGAAATCAGATTTAAATGGCAGTGTGGTGTTTTGTGGTGAAAGGGCAGGACTTAACTCTTGTTTTAATTAGAAAGCCAGTAATTAAACCTGGTCAGAGCAGGGTAGATGTGCAGTGTGAATTACCCTTTAAATTTACCTCTTTAAATAGTGAACTACAGGACCACTTAGCTTGATCGGAGGACAGTATTTTAATACAGAGCAGTGTTCAGTTAAACGGGATTTGTTGTTCATACTTTTAGATGAACTTGCTTTGTATAATATAGCCTTATGGTGACCCTGCTTTGGAAGCTCTTTCCTCTAAAATTGTTCTGTGTCATTAAACCCTGCACTCCAGCAGCTCTGCCTTAAATCATTAGATATATCTTTACTACACCTTCTCTCACTGTATTTATTGCCCACCACTCTTTAAATACTGTTTTTGTGTGTCTGTGTGTTTTTGCAGCCATTCATTAACTGTAGAGTTTGCAGCAGACGGTCTGGTAATGATCTTACACATCCATCAAATGACTGTGTACCAAACAAGAAAGTGGATGAAGTAAGTGTAGAGAGTCTTAGCATTATGGAAATGTAACAGGTGTGTGAATTGTGTCTAAACATGTGGTTAAACTTTGATTGTGTTTGTACATGCAAAAATTTGATCAGAGTACTGTTTATTAATGACAATGTTACTTTTAATCTGAACAACAGTGGCAGCACCAAGGAAAAGCTTGGGGGGGGGGGGCTCTAGCTCCTCCTCCAATGACCATAGTACCCCCACAGCACCCCCAAAATATTGGTTTCATTTTTTCTTTAACTATCTGTAAAATCTGTATATTGTGTAAGACATTTTTGCGGTTTTTACAGCATACTTGTAGTGTATTTTTTCTTCAAAGTACACATAGAGGCTCTGTGAGCTAGACGTTAGAATTTCATATTTTATCCTATTTTATCCATGCTGTAGCTTATCGTGCTGTGTGCTTCTATACACCATCTACATAAGCTGAAAAGCTAAAGCACCCGGTCTAAATAATCTCACTCCCCTATAGCACCTGTAGCATTAAGTCACTGGCGCTGCCACTGCTGAATAAACGACTCCAATCTGACTAAACCGCTTAACTTTTCCTCCCCATGTTACATTTCAGGACAAACGACGTAATATGTGTCCTTCTGATAAACCTCTTCTCAGACCTAAAACTGCCTTGGCTTCCAAGGACACTAAAGAAGCTGAAGGAGACCGTCTGGCTGTTTCTGATGGCTGATGGTCCTGCAATGTGGACCAGAGGAGGAAACTGGGAGGGAAAATGCTTTGCTTTATATCATGCCCACCCAAAGCCCCCAGTGAGTAAGCCATAGGCGCCGATAGCATGGAAAAACTCCCAAGAAGGAAGAAACCTTGGGAGGGACCAAACTCAAAGGGGGAGCCCATCCTCCTGGGGCCGGCAAAGTGTAGGTGCAGGATCACAAAAAAACTTGACGAGAGAAACGAGAGAATTCGACTGTCCCTCACAAAAACTGTAAAGTTTTAGTGGCTAAATTGCTTTTTCTATGCCTTTTCAAACAGGAGGAGATTTGTTTGGCTATACGTAGAAATTTTCTATACAATTTAGACAGCACAGAATCATTAACCTACTTTAATGCATTTATTAATACAACCACATATTTCACACATTTTGACATCAGTCATGCAGTGAAGATACAGTCTCTTTATTTCTTGACGCCAACCCTCCCCATTAATCCGGGCTTGGGACCGACACCTAGTTGAGCTGGCTTTCTCCCTTAAGTGGCTGGGTTAGGCTAAACTATGCACATATTTATGAAGACTACTATAAATTTATAAAGACCTCCCTAAATATGTAGTCTAACAAAACGCAGTTTAAAGAAGGTAGCCTACCTGGTAAACAAAGAAATTAAAAGGCCCACAGCATATAATCGGGCTATATCCAAGCAGTTTTTAAGAACGTAACCTACATGGCGAAATTGAATTACTTTCTGGACCAACAAACGCAACCAGACATGAACATTATGCACCTTCCTAGTCTTGATGTATGTCGTCATACAGATGAGGACGTTAAGGCAGCCTTTAGGTCCGACCCATCATGCACTGCAGTTTTTTGCAAATTCCTCAGATGGAAAACCATTAAATACCTCTTCTATTACCTTATATTACCTTATATTCATGTAATAAATATACAAATATCAATTAGTTGGAAATCAGCCAGACAGACGTAATTACTACAAATGGTTTCCACTGTATTTGTGACTCTGAGTGCCGCAGGCTTGGATGCAGTGCCGCACCATTTTGTAAGGCATGCACTGGCCAATCATGTAGCACTTCTCTCATAAATATTAATGAGACATCACCTACCACCCTGCAAAAAAGAAATTTGCCGCTCGTCCCCCTGCACATGAACCAACATGGCTGTGTCAACCAGCGGAGCTCCGGAGCCTCTGGAGAAACACGCGACAAAAAAGGCTCGCATACGGTCTTCCAGAGTTTGGGAATACTTCAGTCATGACACCTTTTCTGCGCCTCTACTGTAGCTGGCGTTAATGACGCTGTTTCAGCCATTTTATATTTTCTGTTTACTTATTCTGTCATGTAAGACTGAGACAAATTATCGTTTACGACTATTCTTACACACTGTAGCCTGACTTGCTGACTTAAGTAAGCTTAACTATAAGCTACCTTTGCTAGTGTTTGTGAATAACATGTTTCTCTAGTTATGAAATTATTCCATGTTTTAGCATCTGTTTCAACATTAAAGTCAAATTGGTATATTGAAATATGTAAAAACTATTGAACTATTAGCTTAAGTCTAACATAGAAAATCCTACTGAATCTCTTAAGATTTTCCTTTTTTGTTAATGCACTAATGTTTAAGAAGTGTCTTAAATTGAATTTCAGATTTGTGTGTGGGTGGGAGTGGGTGAATTGTATTAAATTCATACATTCATTCTTTTGGCTCAGACATTACTGACCTAAAACAAATTGAGGCATTGGGTAAGTGCTTAAATTAGCTACTAAATGGCAAAAAATATTCTAAATATCACATTTTCCATTCTTCGGTATAATTTTAATGAATCACCTATGCTGCCAAACATTAACGCATAGATTGTCACAACACTCTATGTTTTAGTTCTTCTTTATGTGTATAGGACGGTGTGATGGTTCTGGTGGTGGGTGTGGCCGACGCTGCTCGCGATGTTTGGCTATGCTGCAGTCCCAGGGACCAAGTTGGAACACATTTCCACCTTCAAGCTTAGGTGGAAAAACGGCACCGAGACCCAGCAGCAGGACAACTTCTTGTCCAGACAACCAGCCCTGCTTCATCATTGAAGTAAGCCCTGTGAACAGGAGCGAGATGTACTTCTGCAGTGGATGTTATAGCGGAAAGAACATCCCCATCCTCACGTCTGCCGGAGTGCCCCCTCAAGTGGGTGTGTGACTTAACTCGATGGATGAATTGGACAGAATGTACTGTTACTAGAGGTCGACCGATATGGGTTTTTCAAGTCAAGGGTCAGGCGATGGCCGATATATGCTGCTGATTTTTTTTGGCCGATAATTGGACGTTTTCCCCTCTATTTGCATGGTAAAATATCACACTAATAATAACAAACGATACACAAAATTTCTCAATTTAGCATTTATTGAATACTCGAATACTTGAATACTGGAAACAATAACACATTTATAAACAATAAAAATAGCAGCATCAGAATCTCTGTTAGTGCACAATATAGCAGCAAACTCCTCATGTTTGACGGAAGGAAATTTGTAAACAATACAAAAAGGAATAAGCATGTTATCTTCAGTTGTAATCCCACTTCCAGTCCCTGAGTCTTACTCACCACACTCATACTTCACAGCAAACAGACAGCAGTTAATTAACCAGAAGAGAAAAATGCAAAAACACAACAGAACTTGTAAATAATAACAAACTAATAGACAATAAAAATAGCAGCATCAGAATCTCTATTAGTGCCAAATATAGCAGCAAACTCCTCATGTCTGACGGAAGGAAAATTTGTAAATACACAAAGGAATGAGCACATCTTCAGTTTTAATCCCATTTCCAGTCCCTGAGTCTTCCTCATCCCACAAGCAGGCAAGGCATGTCACCCCGGTTGTGTGACACTTATTTTATATAATAAAATAAGTGCCCCCTGCGGCCCCAGAGCCCGAGCAGCCGTCTCCGCTGCCTGCAGCTACCGCGCCCACGTCCGAGGCGCTTTCCCTGCCTGCAGCTCCCGGGCAGGCGCCCCCTCTGCAGCCTGCAGCTCCAGTCCCTGGCCCCACTCCAGTCCCTTCTCCCCCTGTGACTCTGGTACCCTCACCCCGACGAGCCCGACCCCGGCCGCAGGTCCTTATGTCTGTGTCCCATAAGGGGAGAGGACACAGACGCACGGCTGGGGTCCCACCCGCCCAGCCCCCTGGCTCGCCCTCCCTCGCCGGCGCTAGGGCTTGGTCGGCACCTGCGGGTCCTGGCCCTCCGGGTCGGCTGTCGTCTGCGGGTCCCCCTCCGCGGCCTCGTCGCCCTGCCTCGGTCCCTCCTCCGGCGTCTTATCGGTTGCCTGCGGGCCCCCCGACGGCGGCTCCTCATTCGCCTGCTGGTCCTCCCGCTCTGGCGTGTCGGAGGACGTCGCCGTCTGCTGCGGCTCCCCCTCTCTCCTTGCCCTCGCCAGGGTCCCTTCCAGCTCCTTCGTCCCCTTCCCTGGTCTCCCCTCCGACTCCCTCCTTCGTCCCTGCGTCTGTCCCTCACCCCGTCTCCTCGGCCCCTCCGGCTCCGGCCTCCCGGCCGCCTGCAGCCCTTCCGGCTGCCTCCCGTCGCCCGCTGGGTCTCCCTCGGGCTCCTCTTGGTTCCCCCTCCTTCTCTCCCTGGCCTCCCGTCTTTGTCCCTCCTGCCTCTGCTCCCCCTCGCTTTGTTCCTCCTGTCTCTGTCCCTCCTCTCTTTGTCCCTCGTCCCTCTGGCTTCTGCTCCTCTTTCCCCGATGTTCCCTTCGTTCACTCCCGGTCCTTTTGTCCTGCCTGTTCCCTCCGTGTCCCCCTTTCTGATCTGTTTCTCTGCCTTTCCTGTCTTATGTCAAGTCTTGTCCTGGCTCCTTCCCCTGTGCCAGTTCTGTCTGTCCGTTCTGTTCCCTGTCCCTCATTAATGAGGTTTTATATAGATATACATATATGCCCGGCTTGTCCGCTCCTCGTGTGTGCCACGCCCCCTGATTACCCACGTGTGCTTCCCTGATCGTCTCCTGCTTTGCCCGATTACTTTGATTAGTCATGACCTATTTTAAGTCCTGGTCTTACCTGTTTGCCCTGTCCGTCATTGTAGTTTGTCAATGCCTGCGTTCCGTCCTGCTCTACCCGCTCCGTTTCCCCGATTAAAGACCCGTTTTCACAAACACAAAAAAAACTATATGTATACATATACATACACTGAACAAAAATATAAACGCAACACTTTTGTTTTTGCTCCCATTTTTCATGAGATGGACTTAAAGATCTACAATTCATTCCAGATACACAATATTACCATTTCTCTCAAACATTTCTCACAAATCAGTCTAAATGTGTGATAGTGAGCACTTCTGCTTTGCTGAGATAATCCATCCCACCTCACAGGTGTGCCACATCAAGATGCTGATCTGACATCATGGGTAGTGCACAGGTGTACCTTATACTGCCCACAATAAAAGGCCACCCTGGAATGTGCAGTTTTGTCTCACAGCAAAATGCCACAGATGCCACAAGCATTGAGGGAGCGTGCAATTGGCATGCTGACAGCAGGAATGTCAACCAGATCTGTTGCTCGTGCATTGAATGTTCATTTCTCAACCATAAGCCGTCTCCAAAGGCGTTTCAGAGAATATGGCAGTACATCCAACCGGCCTCACAACCGCAGACCACGTGTAACCACACCAGCCCAGGACCTCCACATCCAGCAGGTTCACCTCCAAGATCGTCTGAGACCAGCCACTCAGACAGATGATGCACGGCCCCATGTTGCAAGGATCTGTACACAGTTCTTGGAAGCTGAAAATGTCCCAGTTCTTGCATGGCCAGCATACTCACCGGACATGTCACCCGTTGAGCATGTTTGGGATGTGCTTGACCGGCGTATACGACAGCGTGTACCAGTTCCCACTAATATCCAACAACTTCGCACAGCCATTGAAGAGGAGTGGACCAACATTCCACAGGCCACAATTGACAATCTGATAAACTCTATGCGAAGAAGATGTGTTGCATTGCATGAGGCAAATGGTGGTCACACCAGATACTGACCGGTTCTGAGTCCCCAGACCCCCAATAAAGCAAAAAACTGCACATTCCAGGGTGGCCTTTTATTGTGGGCAGTATAAGGTACACCTGTGCACTACCCATGATGTCAGATCAGCATCTTGATGTGGCACACCTGTGAGGTGGGATGGATTATCTCAGCAAAGCAGAAGTGCTCACTATCACACATTTAGACTGATTTGTGAGAAATGTTTGAGAGAAATGGTAATATTGTGTATCTGGAATGAATTGTAGGTCTTTAAGTCCATCTCATGAAAAATGGGAGCAGAAACAAGAGTGTTGCGTTTATATTTTTGTTCAGTATATATATTTATGGGTGTATCGAGACTAGATGGTCAGTATGGATAACTAAGGTGCACAAAAACTGGGTGAGCAGGCAAGGCATGTCACCCAGGTTGTGTGACAATTATTTTATATAAATGTATATATGTATATATATATTCCATCCACCATCCCTCCTTTACGGAGAACTGCGTTATTTTTATTGTCCATTACGAAAAAAATAAAAAAACTATATATATATATATATATATATATATACATATATATTTATGGATGTATCGAGACTAGATGGTCATTATGGATAACTAAGGTGCACTAAAACTGGGTGAGCAGGCAAGGCATGTCACCCAGGTTGTGTGACAATTATTTTATATAAATGTATATATATATATATATATATATATTCCATCCACCATCCCTCCTTTACGGAGAACTGCGTTATTTTTCTTTTCTATTGCTAATAAAAAAACTATATATATGTACATATATATATATATATATATATATATATATATATGGGTGTATCGAGACTAGATGGTCAGTATGGATAACTAAGGTACACTAAAATTGGGTGAGCAGGCAAGGCATGTCACCCAGGTTGTGTGACAATTATTTTATATATATGCATATACATATTCCATCCACCATCCCTCCTTTATGGAGAACTGCGTTATTTTTATTGTCTATTGCAAAAAAAAAACTGAAAAACTATATATATATATATATATATATATATATATATATACATATATATTCATGGGTGTATCGAGACTAGATGGTCATTCTGGATAACTAAAGTGCACTAAAATTGGGTGAGCAGGCAAGGCATGTCACCCAGGTTGTGTGACAATTATTTTATATATGTGCATATATATATTCCATCCACCATCCCTCCTTAATGGAGAACTGCGTTATTTTTCTTTTCTATTGCTAATAAAAAAACTATATATATGTACATATATGTATATATATATATATATATATATATATATATGGGTGTATCGAGACTAGATGGTCAGTATGGATAACTAAGGTGCACTAAAATTGGGTGAGCAGGCAAGGCATGTCACCCAGGTTGTGTGACAATTATTTTATATATATGTATATATATATTCCATCCACCATCCCTCCTTTATGGAGAACTGCGTTATTTTTATTGTCTATTGCAAAAAAAAAAAAAAAAAACAATACATATATACATATATATTTATGGGTGTATCGAGACTAGATGGTCATTATGAATAACTAAGGTGCACTAAAATTGGGTGAGCAGGCAAGGCATGTCACCCCGGTTGTGTGACAATTATTTCATATATATATTCCATCCACCATCCCTCCTTTACGGAGAACTGCGTTATTTTTATTGTCCATTGCGAAAAAAAAAAAAACTATATATATACATATATATTTATGGGTGTATCGAGACTAGATGGTCATTATGAATAACTAAGGTGCACTAAAATTGGGTGAGCAGGCAAGGCATGTCACCCCGGTTGTGTGACAATTATTTTATATATATATTCCATCCACCATCCCTCCTTTACGGAGGACTGCTTTATTTTTAATATCCATTGCGAAAAAAAAACACAAGAAAAAGAAAAAATATCTATATATATATACATATATATATATATATATATATATATATATATGGGTGTGTCGAGACTAGATGGTCAGTATGGATAACTAAAGTGCACTAAAATTGGGTGAGCAGGCAAGGCATGTCACCCAGGTTGTGTGACAATTATTTTATATAAATGTATATATATATATATATATATATATATATATATATATATATATATATATATATTCCATCCACCATCCCTCCTTTATGGAGAACTGCGTTATTTTTATTGTCTATTGCAAAAAAAAAAACAAAAAAAACTATATATATATACATATATATTTATGGGTGTATCGAGACTAGATGGTCATTATGAATAACTAAGGTGCACTAAAACTGGGTGAGCAGGCAAGGCATGTCACCCAGGTTGTGTGACAATTATTTTATATATATATTCCCTCCACCACCCCTCCTCTACGGAGGACTGCTTTATTTTTATTTCCATTGCAAAAATAAAAAATTTTAAAACACAAAAAAAAAAAAAAACGAAAATAATAATAATAAAAATAATTTTGAATGTGTATTCAAATAAGTTTGAATGTGTGTGAACTATATATAAATATATATATATACACATGCATATACAGAAATATATACACACACACACATATATATATATACACACACACACACACACAGACACACACTCACATAAACACATACACACACTGTGTACAGTCTTATGCAAAGGTTTGGCACCCCTTGACAAATAACATCTTTTCAATTACAAAAGCAACAATATCAGTTAATACAGTCTCTTTAGGAACTGGGGGAAAAATACACAATATTTTCAGCAAACATTGATGAATAGTTACTTTTTATGCCATAAATTGAACAAAATTACAAAATAAAAACATTATTATGGCACTCTGCAAAAGTTTGTGCACCCTACGTAATCAGTACTTAGTAACACCTCCTCTGCCAGATATCACAGCTTACAAGCGCTTCTTATAGCCAGCTGAAAGGCTTTCAGTTCTTGTACTTGGGATTTTCTCACATTCTTCCTTGCAAAAGGCTTCTAGTTCTGTAATATTCTAATATATCAAGGGCTGTATTGTCAAATAGGAGATCGGCAGCATTCTCCCACCTGAGAAAACTGTACTACAATGCCCTTGATAGTGTGTAGAAACACACTCGTCAGCTCTAGTCCTCCTGTAACAACGCAAAAGGACTGGCAACCCTCAGGTATTTATGCGTGCGATTGTATGATAAATTCACCCTGACAGTCTCACACTTCTCTTGGTACCAACAGGTCTCATGGAATATATAAAAGGCAACTGCAACAATTATACTCGGCACTAAACATCGAGGCACGGAAATGCAGCAGAGCTTGTGTATTTCTCAGGATGCATTCTAGTAAAATGCCCGGAAAATGAGCTAAAGACATATTTCAAGGGGCACTATATAAAACCGATGGAAATTTTACTGATTAAATAAAAGGAAAAGCATCGTTTGAAAAATCACAAATGTTTCTAAGATTCAATGCATCGCTTTTTGACCACATCATAGCGATGAACACATCATTGTTCCTGACAATGTCCTAATACAGAAATAAAACTTTATGTTGGTAAACTCAAAAAGCCTTCAGCTGTCACACTGGCTAACGATCTCAAACGATTATAAAGCAGCATTTTGAAAAGCGCTGTTTTAAAATAACAGGTACAACACTTACCTTGTCTTCTGGCCAAATGCTTTTCACGGCTTGGCACTCCAACGGTGCTGAAACGAAATTTGTATTTCCTCCTACCTCGTTGGCCCTTCAGTTCTTCTTTTCTCCCTTTGGATGTTTTTTTCCTTCTTCTTTGTGTGACGCCCGCTCCGTCCGCTCCTCGTGTGTGCCACGCCCCCTAATTACCCACGTGTGATTTCCTGATCGTGCCCAGTCGTGTCTTGTTTCCTGCTGCCTTGTTTCTTGTATTTAAGTTCCTGTTGTGTACTAATCCAGTGTCTGTCATTGATGTTAGTTGGCGTCTTCTGTTCCCTGCCCCGTCTTTCGGAATAAACCCCTTGTTTGCCCTGATTACGGCGTGTTTGCCCGTTTCTGCCTGCTCGCCCGCACGATCGCCGCTCTGCCCGCGATCGAGTGTGACAGAATGACAGACCAACTCAACAAGGCACAGCAGCAGACCGAGAGCCAACGTCTCGGTCTGCTGCATGAGGTACACTACTGGCTGAACCAGCCCGACGTTCGGGAGGATCCCGTCGCGCTGGATTTAGCCAACCGAAGCTGCGACCTCCTGTTGGCGATGTCTTCACCTGAGGACGGGCATCGTCTAGGAGAGGTGCGCTCCCACCTCAACCAGCTGGTTCAGCGCCTAACAGCGCGGAGGTTGGGGCTGGACGCACGGTGCGTCCCGGAGGTTGTTCCCCAGCCGTCCGTCCTGTCGGACGTGGAGCAGCCTCCCGCGGACACCGTGACAAAGAGGAAGAAGAAGAAGAAGAAGAAGCACGCGATCGCCCCTGCAATCGTTTTGGGAGCGTGCGCGCTCATCCCCGCTTCTCTCCTAACCGGGGAATTGGAGGACTCCCCGGCTGACCTCGACGTCATCACCGCAGCTAAGCTGCCTGCGCTGGCAGCTTCCCCAGTCCGGGGAGAGCACCCAGCCGCCGCTGAGCTGCTACCGCCCCTCGAGCGGTACTACTTCCGGCCGGAGCGGCTGGCCAACAAGGGGGCCCGCGCGGTGCGGGACGCTATCCCGCGTGTGCCCCGGGCACTTAAAGGGACCACGTCCGTCTTGCCCGCACGGGACCTGCCGGTCCCGCCGCCTGCAGCCCCTGCTCAGCCCGAGCAGCCGCCTCCTGTGCCTGCAGCCCCTGCTCAGCCCGAGCAGCCGCCTCCTGTGCCTGCAGCCCCTGCTCAGCCCGAGCAGCCGCCTCCTGTGCCTGCAGCCCCTGCTCAGCCCGAGCAGCAGCCGCCATTACCGGCGGACCCCGCTCCCGTGCAGCCGCCTGCGCAGCCGCCTTCGCTGCCTGCGCAGCCGCCTTCGCTGCCTGCACAGCCCCCTTCGCCTGCTGCAGCTCCAGGGCAGGCGCCCCCACTGCAGCCGCCTGCTGCAGCTCCAGGGCAGGCGCCCCCACTGCAGCCGCCTGCTGCAGCTCCCGGGCAGGCGCCCCCACTGCAGCCGCCTGCTGCAGCTCCCGGGCAGGCGCCCCCACTGCAGCCGCCTGCTGCAGCTCCCGGGCAGGCGCCCCCACTGCAGCCGCCTGCTGCAGCTCCCGGGCAGGCGCCCCCACTGCAGCCAGCTCCTGTTCCTGACCGTGCTCCAGTTCCTGCAGAGGCGCCTCCTCTGCAGCCGCCTGCTGCAGCTCCCGGGCAGGCGCCCCCACTGCAGCCACCTGCTGCAGCTCCCGGGCAGGCGCCCCCACTGCAGCCAGCTCCTGTTCCTGACCGTGCTCCTGTTCCTGCAGAGGTGCCCCCTCTGCAGCCGCCTGCTGCAGCTCCCGGGCAGGCGCCCCCACTGCAGCCACCTGCTGCAGCTCCCGGGCAGGCGCCCCCACTGCAGCCAGCTCCTGTTCCTGACCGTGCTCCTGTTCCTGCAGAGGCGCCCCCTCTGCAGCCGCCTGCTGCAGCTCCCGGGCAGGCGCCCCCTCTGCAGCCGCCTGCTGCAGCTCCTGGGCAGGCGCCCCCACTGCAGCCAGCTCCTGTTCCTGACCGTGCTCCTGTTCCTGCAGAGGCGCCCCCTCTGCAGCCGCCTGCTGCAGCTCCCGGGCAGGCGCCCCCACTGCAGCCACCTGCTGCAGCTCCCGGGCAGGCGCCCCCACTGCAGCCAGCTCCTGTTCCTGACCGTGCTCCTGTTCCTGCAGAGGCGCCCCCTCTGCAGCCGCCTGCTGCAGCTCCCGGGCAGGCGCCCCCTCTGCAGCCGCCTGCTGCAGCTCCCGGGCAGGCGCCCCCTCTGCAGCCGCCTGCTGCAGCTCCCGGGCAGGCGCCCCCACTGCAGCCGCCTGCTGCAGCTCCCGGGCAGGCGCCCCCACTGCAGCCAGCTCCTGTTCCTGACCGTGCTCCTGTTCCTGCAGAGGCGCCCCCACTGCAGCCGCCTGCTGCAGCTCCCGGGCAGGCGCCCCCACTGCAGCCACCTGCTGCAGCTCCCGGGCAGGCGCCCCCACTGCAGCCAGCTCCTGTTCCTGACCGTGCTCCTGTTCCTGCAGAGGCGCCCCCTCTGCAGCCGCCTGCTGCAGCTCCCGGGCAGGTGCCCCCACTGCAGCCATCTGCTGCAGCTCCCGGGCAGGCGCCCCCACTGCAGCCAGCTCCTGTTCCTGACCGCGCTGCAGCAGCTCCCGAGGCGCCCCCTCCGCCTGCTGACCCGGTTCCTGTCCCTGGCCCCGCTCCTGTCCCTGGCCCCGCTCCTGTCCCTGGCCCCGCTCCTGTCCCTGGCCCCGCTCCTGTGACTCCTTCACCCTCACCCCGGCGACATCGACCCCGACCGGGGGTCGGTATGTCTGTGTCCCGCAGAGGGAGGGGACACAGACGTCGGACTGGGGTCCCTCCCGCCCTGCCCCCTGGCTCGCCCTCCCTTGCCTGCGCTCTGGCTCGGTTGGCGCCTGCAGGTCCTGGCCCTCCGGGTCGGCTGTCGCCTACGGGTCCCCCTCCGATGCCTCGTCACCCTGCCTCGCTCCCCCCTCCGGTGCCTGGTCGGTCGCCTGCGGGCTCCCCGACGGCGGCTCCTCGGTTGCCTGCGGGGCCCCTACCTCCGGCCCTCCACCGGACGTCGCCGCCTGCTGCGGCTCCCCCCTCCTCCGGGCCTTCGCCGTGGGCCCCTCCTGCTCCCTCGTCCCCTTCCCCGGTGCTCCCTCCTGCTTCCTCCCTGGCCCCTCCGCGGGTCCCTCGCCCTGCCTCCTCGGCCCCTCCGAGGTCCCCTCCGGCTCCGGCCTCCCGGCCGCCTGCGGCCCCTCCGGCTGCCTCCCGTCGCCCGCAGGGGCTCCCTCGGGCTCCCCTTCCTTCCTCCTCCTTCTCTCCCTTCTTTCCTGTCTCTGTCCCGCCTGTCTTTGTTCCTCCTCCTGCCTTTGTCCCGCCGTCCTCTGTTCCTGGTCCCTTTGTTCCGCCCCGCTCTGTTCCTGGTTTCCCGTCGTTCCCTCCCGTCACTCCCGCTCCTTTTGTTCCACCTGTTCCCTCTGTTCCTCCCTTCCTGGTCTGTCTGTCGGCTTTTCCTGTCTTGTGTAGTGTCCTGTCCTGGCTCCTGCCTCTTTGTCAGTTTTGCCTGTCTGTCTTGTTCCCTGTTCCCCGTTGATTTTTTTTGCCCTTGTCTTTCAGGTTCTGGTTTCCCGGTCTCGTCCCGTCCTTCGCCTCCTCCCGGGCGCGCCCGGTGTAGCGCGCCTTTGGGGGGGGGTTCTGTGACGCCCGCTCCGTCCGCTCCTCGTGTGTGCCACGCCCCCTAATTACCCACGTGTGATTTCCTGATCGTGCCCAGTCGTGTCTTGTTTCCTGCTGCCTTGTTTCTTGTATTTAAGTTCCTGTTGTGTACTAATCCAGTGTCTGTCATTGATGTTAGTTGGCGTCTTCTGTTCCCTGCCCCGTCTTTCGGAATAAACCCCTTGTTTGCCCTGATTACGGCGTGTTTGCCCGTTTCTGCCTGCTCGCCCGCACGATCGCCGCTCTGCCCGCGATCGAGTGTGACACTTTGGATATTGTTTTTTATTTTTGTTTGTTTTTTTTACTTTGCATGTTTTTCCTTCTTCGGATATTATTTTTTTTGGCTTATTTTTTTAGACGATGTTTTTTTCGTCTTCTTTAAAAATTGATTTTTTTCGTCTTCTTTAAATATTGTTTTTTTTTCATCCTTTTGATGTTGTTTTACGGAACAAGAGCCGTACAGTGCTACTCTATCAGGAGGTAGCGCCAACTGAACGCCTTGAAGCAGTACCCAGCTCTTTTATAGGGAGCGTCAACCCGAAGTCAAGTTCTAGAACGTTGCACTCACTTTTCATTGGTTTCCCAGCTATGCTGTCAGAATAATGTTTGCTGATTGGTCGAAAATTTTAAAACGTACCCGAGTACTGTAAAAAAAACTCAAGATCTTGCTACCCTACGGAGCACCCATAAGGTGATTTTTTTTATACGTTATATGCAGCTATTTGTAGCAGGCCGTAATTAGACTAATCCACCCTTTGTCAATAAAGCCAACAAGAGAACAGGTTGCCCAAAGTTTGCTCAGGTACACGCCACAGCACAACCTTAAAAACACTCCAGCACAAATCACACTAGTGAATGACACAGCAAATCACAGCAATAAAAAAGACCCCTATGGGCAATCCAGCACCCAGACTACAGGTGCCAAAAGGCCCAGCCTGCCTAATAATGAACCCAAAATATACATACAACAAAGAAAAAGACACAAACAAAAAAGAAAATAAAACTAGCCAGCTGCTCCCACTAAACCCCGCTCCCGAGGCCACTAAGCCGGCTGGCTTGATAATACACGATACAACCTCAGATAAAACATATTAAAGCAACACCAGGGAGGTTTACAACCTGATCCTTAAAATTATCGACCCGTAATTCCACCTTGAAAACCCCTAAAGAACAGTAGTTTACCCCATGACTCACTGCCCCATTCAAACAAAAAAAAACAGGTTTTTGGGGTAACCTTTAGGTCAGCTCTTCAAAACCAGGTATGAGGACTCTTCAGCTAATCAGTCCTCTAATTAGAAATCTAATTAGGGAGTTGCAGCGAAAACCTGCATACACACCGGCCCTTTGCGGATAAGATTGTTCACCCCTGAAACAAGCAAACAGAAAGGCTGCTACACTGCAAATTCAATATGCCCGCCGATGCTCCACCAAATCTATCAGAACCCTGCCTGTCTTTCCCGTGCCTGCTCCTTTGCCAATATGCCCTACCATCGGAGCATGCACAGCCATCTCGCCCCGGCTATGCCTCCTGTCCTAACTGCAGTTCCTATACCTGCCTATAATTGCCTGGCTACAATCCATTCCCCAAAATGAAATTGATGACCCAACGATCACAGCTAAGAATTCTATCCCCAAACCACTGGTCTTCCTCCCCAACCGAACGATCATTCACTGACCGTGGTAACTTATAAGGGTTGGTATGATGACCAGTGGTGGACCTCACCGAACGTTTAACTGGTCTCTACACCTCGGGGGGGACATAACCTCCTCCATTATACGAGGCCTACTTGTGGATGCTCTATTGCGACCCCTCCCACCAGCCCTGTCCCCGTAAAATCACAGAGTCCTCATCCGATTCCATTTTTGTTGCCCCTGTGGGCAACCCAGACTCAGGAGACATTACCAGAACATCTTCCCCTGACATAACAACCCCCTGTGGTACTGGACGCAACTCTGTTCGGTGAACTTGACGGACAACCCCGTCCCCCTCCATTGGAGTTGCAGAGTAAACTGCACCCTGATCTTGGGGACACCGAACTACCATATACAAACAGGCATCCCAATGATCCTGTATTTTACCTCGAACATGGTTCCGCAAACACACCAGCTGACCTTCATCAAACCCCTAATCATTAACCAACTCATTGTGTTTCCGATTTCGTGGTGTGGCTTGTTCCTCCAACTAAGCCTTCACATACTCTTGAAGCACCTGCAAACTTTCCTGATGGTTTTGTACCCATTCCTCCAAAGGTCCACCATACTGACTGATCCCGGCAGGAGCCTGAAGATAGTGTATCGGTAATCGAGGCTCACAGCCAGACCTTAAATAAAAAGGCATCATCCAGTCATTTGGTGGGGTGTAGTATTGTAAGCTTCTCTGCTGGAGGAAGTGTGTGAAGCAAATTGTGCAAAAAAAATATTAAAGCAACACCAGGGAGGTTTACATCTAGATCCTTAAAATGATCGACCTGCAATTCCACCTTGAAAATCCAATTACCATATAAAGGATACAAGATGTAAAGATGACAAATGACATGGCACACATTTGTTGTTTAGACTGTTGTGTCAGGTTAATTGAAAGCTGAAGGATCTTAGTGTTTACTAGTCTAAGTAACAGAATGTCTAAACACTGTGCTTGCCTTTATGGGTTTTTAAGCAGAACATATAGGTATAGAAACATATTAACATTACGTTTCACGATTCACTGACTGGAGAATAGGAGAATATACACATCAATATTACTACTTAAGTTAACTAACCCTAATCCCAACCCCTATTGGCACGGAGCCCGCCAGGGTTCAGGTGAGATATAAATCTGTAATCTGTATCAATGGTTTTGCTATCCATACCCACCCTATTAATGTTAGCTTCCCAGGGTTTCTTGTTAGACAAGCTCTGTGTCTCTCTATACCCCCATTTACTGCACGACTGATTGTCCATTTATAAAGAATCAAATAGGGTGAAGATGGTTTTAGTTTACAATTACTCTGGAAGGTGACCAGATTAAAAAAAACTAAATACCATGCCTACGTGTATGTAATCTCCATCACAGTCCCCATTTTCCCCATAATCCTCGTTTTGATAGTGCCAATTTGTGTAATGTGAGTTTTTTTTTTTTTTTTTTAAACTGTTATAGAAGAACATACTGGATGCCACATGTGTACAATTACCCCTTTCTAATTAGTGGGGTCCGTTGTGTCAGCTACAGCCTTTACTAACATACACATAAGTATACAGTCTTACAGCACTTTTGTTTTCCTTTTGTATTTAATGGTTTTCCATTTAGGGGGCAGCATGGTGGTGCAGTGGTTAGCACTGTTGCCTCACACCTCTAGGGCCCGGGTTCGAGTCTCCACCTGGGTCACATGTGTGTGGAGTTTGCATGTTCTACCCATGTCATCGTGGGGTTTCCTCCGGGTACTCTGGTTTCCCCCACAGTCCAAAAACATGCTGAGGCTAATTGGAGTTGCTAAATTGCCCATAGGAGTGTATGCGTGAGTGAATAGTGTGTGAGTGTGCCCTGCGATGGGCTGGCCCGCCATCCTGGGTTGTTCCCTGTCTCGTGCCCATTGCTTCCGGGATAGGCTCCAGACCCCCCGCGATCCAGTAGGATAAGCGGTTTGGAAAATGGATGGATGGATGGACAGTTTTCCATTTGAGGAATTAGCAAAAAACTGCAGTGCATGATGGGTAGGATCTAAAGGCTGCCTAACGCCCTTAATTTGTTTGCAATTTCGCCAGGTAGGCTACCTTCTTTAAACTGCGTTTTGCTAGACTACACATTTCGAGATGTTTTATTGTAGTCTTGGTAAATATATATATATAGTTTAGCCTAACCCAGCCACTTAAGGGAGCAAGCCAGCTCAGGTAGGTGCCAGTCCCAAGCCCGGATTAATGGAGAGGGTTGGCGTCAAGAAATAAAGAGAAATAAAGACAACTAATACTCCTAGTTTGCGAGATCTGACTGCAATGGCAGCACTGCTACAAGGGTGTGGATAAATCTATACAAATATCACGTGCATGCACATTACTTCTTTTACAATAACCAACTCCTGATCCATACTGTTAGTCGTGAAAAAAAAAACTATCGTGTACATAGAGGCCCTGTGTAAAAAGATAACTGCCAAGGAAAAGATCAAAAACATTTATTTCAAGGATACAAAGTTTTTATGGTCATGTACAGTGTACAGTGCAATTCTTATTTGATTAACTTGAATGTCTCCACAGACTAGACGATTAAACAAATAAAGCAGCGCAACATTACAGTAACTAATAACAAATAAACAAAGCTCACGAGTACTATTACAGTATTTATATCATTTATTTAAACTTAATTTTACCAGGTAAATTAACTACAAAGCAGTTACCACTGCTTTACCTGCTTCTCGGGAGAAATAGCAGATATACGTCATGTATGTGACTAAATTCTTAAGCCAATAAGGGCAAAGTTGTGTCGTAATGGAGGCGGATCCAGTTTGTGCAGCCGGTTAAAGACACTACGGGCATGTAAATGGAGAACGAAATTATAGTTATACCGAATCTCCTACACACAATACCAAGGTTACCAACTTTGGTCAGCTGACCGGAGTGAGACGTTCAATTCCCGTAAGATTTCTTTGCGCCAGCCTGAGAGTCTGAAAACACGTCACACCAGATGCATGAGAGATGGAAACCTGGGATATTCAGTCGAATCAGATCAAATATGATGCTAAGTTAGTACTAAGTTAAAATATGTTCCGGACTTGTAACATGCACCCATGATTTGGAACAGTCAGCAGGCTGTCTCTGGCCACGCCCCCTACACTCGGTCCGGCCCCTGGCTTTTCCTGAATTCTGATTCCTTTAGATAAACATTGACTTCATTGATATTGTTATTGATTTATCGACAGACCATCATACGTTTTAGACGTTATAATAACAACACTCTATTGATCCCCAAAGAGAGAAATTCTCTCCTTGCCTGCCCCCTCTTACTGTCCATGATACACAAGCACATATGTAGAAAAACGTCAGCTTGGAAGCCAAGGCTGGACTTAACCTACTCCTTAGGGTTCAACTTGAAACTGCCCGATGGCCGAGCGGTCTAAAGCCTCCTGCGCAGCGAAAATGGCCTTTCAAAGTAAGGGGTATTCTATTCTCCGAAGTAAGGCGTGGGTTCGAATCCAACTTCCGACAAAAGTTCTTCAATCGCTACAGCAGAATTTGAGCCACTGATCGGCTTTAATTGCTTATGTTTTATTTTTGCGTTTCAGGCAAAACTACATAACACTTAAAGACACTACGGGCATGTAAATGGAGAACGAAATTATAGTTATACCGAATCTCCTACACACAATACCAAGGTTACCAACTTTGGTCAGCTGACCGGAGTGAGACGTTCAATTCCCGTAAGATTTCTTTGCGCCAGCCTGAGAGTCTGAAAACACGTCACACCAGATGCATGAGAGATGGAAACCTGGGATATTCAGTCGAATCAGATCAAATATGATGCTAAGTTAGTACTAAGTTAAAATATGTTCCGGACTTGTAACATGCACCCATGATTTGGAACAGTCAGCAGGCTGTCTCTGGCCACGCCCCCTACACTCGGTCCGGCCCCTGGCTTTTCCTGAATTCTGATTCCTTTAGATAAACATTGACTTCATTGATATTGTTATTGATTTATCGACAGACCATCATACGTTTTAGACGTTATAATAACAACACTCTATTGATCCCCAAAGAGAGAAATTCTCTCCTTGCCTGCCCCCTCTTACTGTCCATGATACACAAGCACATATGTAGAAAAACGTCAGCTTGGAAGCCAAGGCTGGACTTAACCTACTCCTTAGGGTTCAACTGGAAACTGCCCCATGGCCGAGCGGTCTAAAGCCTCCTGCGCAGCGAAAATGGCCTATCAAAGTAAGGGGTATTCTGTTCTCCGAAGTAAGGCGTGGGTTCGAATCCAACTTCCAACAAAAGTTCTTCAATCGCTACAGCAGAATTTGAGCCACTGATCGGCTTTAATTGCTTATGTTTTATTTTTGCGTTTCAGGCAAAACTACATAACACTTAAAGACACTACGGGCATGTAAATGGAGAACGAAATTATAGTTATACCGAATCTCCTACACACAATACCAAGGTTACCAACTTTGGTCAGCTGACCGGAGTGAGACGTTCAATTCCCGTAAGATTTCTTTGCGCCAGCCTGAGAGTCTGAAAACACGTCACACCAGATGCATGAGAGATGGAAACCTGGGATATTCAGTCGAATCAGATCAAATATGATGCTAAGTTAGTACTAAGTTAAAATATGTTCCGGACTTGTAACATGCACCCATGATTTGGAACAGTCAGCAGGCTGTCTCTGGCCACGCCCCCTACACTCGGTCCGGCCCCTGGCTTTTCCTGAATTCTGATTCCTTTAGATAAACATTGACTTCATTGATATTGTTATTGATTTATCGACAGACCATCATACGTTTTAGACGTTATAATAACAACACTCTATTGATCCCCAAAGAGAGAAATTCTCTCCTTGCCTGCCCCCTCTTACTGTCCATGATACACAAGCACATATGTAGAAAAACGTCAGCTTGGAAGCCAAGGCTGGACTTAACCTACTCCTTAGGGTTCAACTGGAAACTGCCCCATGGCCGAGCGGTCTAAAGCCTCCTGCGCAGCGAAAATGGCCTTTCAAAGTAAGGGGTATTCTGTTCTCCGAAGTAAGGCGTGGGTTCGAATCCAACTTCCGACAAAAGTTCTTCAATCGCTACAGCAGAATTTGAGCCACTGATCGGCTTTAATTGCTTTGTTTTATTTTTGCGTTTCAGGCAAAACTACATAACACTTAAAGACACTACGGGCATGTAAATGGAGAACGAAATTATAGTTATACCGAATCTCCTACACACAATACCAAGGTTACCAACTTTGGTCAGCTGACCGGAGTGAGACGTTCAATTCCCGTAAGATTTCTTTGCGCCAGCCTGAGAGTCTGAAAACACGTCACACCAGATGCATGAGAGATGGAAACCTGGGATATTCAGTCGAATCAGATCAAATATGATGCTAAGTTAGTACTAAGTTAAAATATGTTCCGGACTTGTAACATGCACCCATGATTTGGAACAGTCAGCAGGCTGTCTCTGGCCACGCCCCCTACACTCGGTCCGGCCCCTGGCTTTTCCTGAATTCTGATTCCTTTAGATAAACATTGACTTCATTGATATTGTTATTGATTTATCGACAGACCATCATACGTTTTAGACGTTATAATAACAACACTCTATTGATCCCCAAAGAGAGAAATTCTCTCCTTGCCTGCCCCCTCTTACTGTCCATGATACACAAGCACATATGTAGAAAAACGTCAGCTTGGAAGCCAAGGCTGGACTTAACCTACTCCTTAGGGTTCAACTGGAAACTGCCCCATGGCCGAGCGGTCTAAAGCCTCCTGCGCAGCGAAAATGGCCTTTCAAAGTAAGGGGTATTCTGTTCTCCGAAGTAAGGCGTGGGTTCGAATCCAACTTCCGACAAAAGTTCTTCAATCGCTACAGCAGAATTTGAGCCACTGATCGGCTTTAATTGCTTATGTTTTATTTTTGCGTTTCAGGCAAAACTACATAACACTTAAAGACACTACGGGCATGTAAATGGAGAACGAAATTATAGTTATACCGAATCTCCTACACACAATACCAAGGTTACCAACTTTGGTCAGCTGACCGGAGTGAGACGTTCAATTCCCGTAAGATTTCTTTGCGCCAGCCTGAGAGTCTGAAAACACGTCACACCAGATGCATGAGAGATGGAAACCTGGGATATTCAGTCGAATCAGATCAAATATGATGCTAAGTTAGTACTAAGTTAAAATATGTTCCGGACTTGTAACATGCACCCATGATTTGGAACAGTCAGCAGGCTGTCTCTGGCCACGCCCCCTACACTCGGTCCGGCCCCTGGCTTTTCCTGAATTCTGATTCCTTTAGATAAACATTGACTTCATTGATATTGTTATTGATTTATCGACAGACCATCATACGTTTTAGACGTTATAATAACAACACTCTATTGATCCCCAAAGAGAGAAATTCTCTCCTTGCCTGCCCCCTCTTACTGTCCATGATACACAAGCACATATGTAGAAAAACGTCAGCTTGGAAGCCAAGGCTGGACTTAACCTACTCCTTAGGGTTCAACTGGAAACTGCCCCATGGCCGAGCGGTCTAAAGCCTCCTGCGCAGCGAAAATGGCCTTTCAAAGTAAGGGGTATTCTGTTCTCCGAAGTAAGGCGTGGGTTCGAATCCAACTTCCGACAAAAGTTCTTCAATCGCTACAGCAGAATTTGAGCCACTGATCGGCTTTAATTGCTTATGTTTTATTTTTGCGTTTCAGGCAAAACTACATAACACTTAAAGACACTACGGGCATGTAAATGGAGAACGAAATTATAGTTATACCGAATCTCCTACACACAATACCAAGGTTACCAACTTTGGTCAGCTGACCGGAGTGAGACGTTCAATTCCCGTAAGATTTCTTTGCGCCAGCCTGAGAGTCTGAAAACACGTCACACCAGATGCATGAGAGATGGAAACCTGGGATATTCAGTCGAATCAGATCAAATATGATGCTAAGTTAGTACTAAGTTAAAATATGTTCCGGACTTGTAACATGCACCCATGATTTGGAACAGTCAGCAGGCTGTCTCTGGCCACGCCCCCTACACTCGGTCCGGCCCCTGGCTTTTCCTGAATTCTGATTCCTTTAGATAAACATTGACTTCATTGATATTGTTATTGATTTATCGACAGACCATCATACGTTTTAGACGTTATAATAACAACACTCTATTGATCCCCAAAGAGAGAAATTCTCTCCTTGCCTGCCCCCTCTTACTGTCCATGATACACAAGCACATATGTAGAAAAACGTCAGCTTGGAAGCCAAGGCTGGACTTAACCTACTCCTTAGGGTTCAACTGGAAACTGCCCCATGGCCGAGCGGTCTAAAGCCTCCTGCGCAGCGAAAATGGCCTTTCAAAGTAAGGGGTATTCTGTTCTCCGAAGTAAGGCGTGGGTTCGAATCCAACTTCCGACAAAAGTTCTTCAATCGCTACAGCAGAATTTGAGCCACTGATCGGCTTTAATTGCTTTGTTTTATTTTTGCGTTTCAGGCAAAACTACATAACACTTAAGAGGTGCAGGATGATCTGTCTTGCTCTCGCGAGGTTTTTGTACGACGTGACATGGTGACATAATGCAGCGGACGATAAAAATCTAACCACAATGCATTGCGTCAGGACCAGAATGTATTGCTTTAAGCCAGCGCTGTATGTGGGTACATGAAGTGGAAAGCACCCAATAACAAACATAACATTTAAAAAAAATCTACAAACTAGTGGGAATATAAAATAAAATAAATGTGTCTGGGCAAATTGGTAAGTTAAATTAAATCGTTTTAAGCAGTGTTAAGCAGTGTGTGGTTTTAAACACGAGTAGCATGTACCGTGTTGACGGCGCATGAACGTATCTTGGCAGCACATGTAAAACTTAGATTTGCAAGCGGGATGTGAAACAGCATTTAGGTGTTTAAAACAGCAATAGAGTGCGTGTTTGTTCACGCAGTTACAATGTTTAGTTGTTATTTCTGTGGAACATCAGTGCAAACCCTTAGGGAACATGTTTTACATGTCAAACTTCACCGTCATGAACCACGATGCGTGTTCAAGTGTGGCGCTACAGATTGCCACAATACGTTTCGTTCATATGGGGAATTTAAGGCTCATTTTTACCGTAAACATAACACAGATTCATATATTGATACTACAAATGCCCTTACGGTGTTTACGTGTAATATGTCTATGTGCCAGCGCCAATGTCGCGATGTCAGATCACTAACAGCTCACTTAAAGGAACATATAGCCGAAGGACGTGTTGTGACATGTCCGGTGACAGGATGCGACCATACGTTCACTGTGAGATCGTCGTTTACAGCCTACATGTCCAGGAAACACAGACAATGTTCTGTGGACAGTATAAGAGATCTTTATAAGGAGACAGTTTCTCAGTTTCTTGAAACTGAACCGTTAGTTACAGGCCCTACAGAGAGATTTAGTGAGACTGATGAAGGTGAAGTCCATCTTACAGAAAATTTCAGTGACCTTTTTCTTAGAAATATTTCTCTTTTCTACTTGAAATTACATGGGCAGTTTCTTCTGCCAGCATCAACTATACAAAATATTATTGAAGAGATGCTAAGCATACATGAACTAGGACAGACATATACTTTGAATAAATTAAGTGCATTCCTGAAAAGTGACTTAACTGAATTAACAGATGAGGTTATTGGTAGTATATGTGATGTTGTGAAGGAATCTGACCTTTTCACCATTAGTCATGAAGGACCAATGAGAACCAATTTTTCAAGAACTAGGGCTTTTAAACAGATGTTTAGATACACAGAACCTGTAAAGTTGTACTTAGGAAGGGATGAAACAAGGTCACAGAGGTTTGCCTACTATGTTCCATTGAAAGACACTTTGAGACATTTACTGGAGTCAGACTTATGGCAGAATTGTGCTGCACAGGGTACATACGTACCATACACTGATGTGCTTTGTGATGTCAGTGATGGTCAGGTATATAAAAACAATGAGTTCTTTTCTCAAAACCCATCATGTCTAAAACTAATTCTATATCAAGATTCTTTTGAGGCGGTGAACCCATTAGGTTCAGCAAAAAGCAGCACAAAGTAGTAGCTGTATATTTGTCTCTGGCTAATTTACCACCTCATCAAGTACAGACCACATGTCACTTGTAATGCTGTGTCAGGAAAAAGACTTCAAACACTTTGGCCATGACAAAGTTTTCTCAAGGCTCATTGCAGACTTAAAAGACCTGGAAGACAATGGAATAACGGTGGCAGAGGAAAAAGTTAAAGGGACTGTTTTGTGCATTGCAGGGGACAATTTGGGGTCTCATAATATCGGTGGATTTACAGAAAATTTTAGTTTTTCTGAATATTTCTGCAGGTATTGCCGGACAACCCGAACAGATTTTCAAACAGATCCAAATGCATTTTACAGTCTGAGGAACAACAAAACGTTGAAGGTATAATATCTGAGTTTTAATTCATTGAATTACTTCGATGTTTGTATGCCTGGCCTGCCACCTTGTTTAGGCCATGACATTTTTGAGGGTATCCTTTCCTATGATTTAGCCCTTTACCTGAAGTACTTCATCAAGCAGAAAAAGTGGTTCACTTATTCAATTCTGAATAGACGCATTAAGAAATTTAAGTACAGTGGCTCTGATGTGTTGAGTAAGCCATGTGCAGTAAACTCCAATGGAGTAAAGCTTTATGGTCAGGCTGTTCAGAACTGGAATTTTCTAAGACTTCTTCCTGTGATCATGTGTGACAAGGTGAAAGAGCCCACAGATGATGATTGGCAGTTGACCCTTCAGCTAAAAGACATTGTGGAGCTGATTTGTGCACAGAAAATTTTATTGCCAGAGGTTGCATACCTTGACGTTCTTATCCAAGAATATCTTGCTTGTAGATTTTCTTTCTTTCCAGGACATAGGTTAAAGCCTAAGCATCACTACTTGCGACACTACCCTGCACTGATTTTAAAGTTTGGTCCTTTGATCAGGTTGTGGACAATGCGATTTGAAAGTAAATAAGGCACCATGGCAACAACAGTCAGAACAGCATCCAGTTCACAGCTAGTTTTAAAAATTGCTTTAACGCAGAGTGATTACAGGAAATAGGTGTACTGCTTAATATTAATTAAATTATTAAAATGTGCTAATAATAGACATATTTGTCAGTCAGACATTGTGCTTTTTAAAGAGCAGAAGGGATACATTAAATTACGATTATATTGTCCTTACTGTATATATTTTTACATTTTTCCCCTCAATGATATAAATATTTTCCCCCCTGACATATAATCAGTGTAAGCACACAAACACATTGGCCGGTTATCCTATTCATTCAGTTCCACGGACAGTGACCTGTGTTACTGTGCTGTGACATCTGGTTCCTTCATTGGCTCTGTATATTTCTATAAATGACTAAATGGCTCTGTTGTAGAAATTTCCAGCCAGAGACTTGGTTCCTATATAACGAGAAGATTTTATTTTTACTCGGACTGAGAAGCTACAGAAAATCATCTCTGCATGTGATCTCCCCTTTACTGCTCAAGCAGAGCACACGCACATCAGCAAGTGTCAAGGCAGCAAGTGCATACAAACAACTTCTCAGGACAGTTATAGGGCCTTCAGGAGGAACCAAACTGCTGCCTCATTCAGAGATACCATTGTCTAAGACTTGCACTAAAACATTCTGAGCACTTGGGCATATTTAAACAAAGTAGTATGGCACCTGTGTCAGAATCCATCCCTGCCTTGTCCTGTTCACATGTCACTGGCCATCCTATTCTCTCCTCTGTCTTGTACCCCTTAGCCCATAGTGTGTTTGCCTGCTCATAAGGCCACCATGTGGCTTAACGGGTCAAGTGGTTCCTGACTCCCCTTTTAGTTGTGGGTTTTGAGGATATCACAGGGTCTGTGTTTTCATGATTGTCCCCCAGGCCACCATGCAGCTCAGCCCAGGATTCTCCACCCATTCTACCTTTACTCCTTCAGCCGCATACACGAGTCAGGCCTAGGTTATTCAAATTTCGTCCTGCCAAATTTACTGGACAGGAAGTGGACACTGCAAATGAATATGTGAATACTCCAATACCTACATCTTTACAAGTTACATTAAGGGGTTTGGTACAGTAAATGGTTGTGAGGTGGGATTTCTTCTTGATGTCTGTTTGTAGCCCGTCCACCAGCAGCTGCTGCTGTATTTATCACACCAAGCAGGGAACGTATATTGCTAAGTTTTTCTTAGTTCAATTACACTTGACTAAGCTAATTAAGCTGGCTATGTTGTTTACATTCAGAAGGATGCCGCCATATTGGGTTATACACAGATGCCACAATAGCTCACACTCACATTCCCTCTTCATTATTTTTCTAAATACACTCTATCCTGCCTTGTCACCTGCAACAAGATCTCACTCCCTGTATCGAGTAAAGTCTTTCTAATGGTTGAGCAGATTTCTGCTTCTCTCCTAACCATGGACATCCAAAGTAAGATGAAGCAAAATGTTAGGGAATTTGACAACACATGGTTACTCTTTTGGTAACAGTGACTTTGGTTTCATTTTGATAGATGTAAACCACATAATATGGTCTTAACCTTGTTTTCTGTCCTAAAAGCAAACTTTTGTGTTACAGGAGAAAAGTGCACAGCTGCTCAGATCAACCCCAGCTATTCAGCGCATATGGGAATCTTTTCAAAATACCATGTGAGTCTAAATACCATCTAAAGTAATATAAGCTCTTTAGATGACGCTCAAATAATCAATTCCCATCAACTTGGTGTCAGAACACAAACTCGGTGGCAAAAAAGTGAAGCACAACAGACTAAGTTGTGAAAATGAAATCTGCATGTGATGAAAGGGCATGTGACAGTATCTCGATGATTATAATATCAGATCAAACGGAGTTGGCGGTATGGCCACACTGCTGGTCCCATGTCAGTAGGGTATAGCACACCCCTGGGCCCGGATACCACTAGGATGTCACTGGTGTACCACTGTGCCGTCAGAGTGTGGTGTGTCACTCCACAGTGTTGGCAGGATTGCTCTTCTCCCTGCGGCGCCACCATACGCACACGACGGTCATCTGTGGTACTGCAGAACTGAGATGTATCGCTGAACATGGTAGGACGCCAGTCGTCATTAGTCCATGCCTCCCAGTGACTACACCACTCCAAACGCAACCGTTTCTGTGCTATTGTGAACGGCAGCCTATGCATGGGACGGTGAACCCGTAGTCCAGCTGATGCCAGTCATCGCGACACGATGATATAGGGTGTTGTAGAGAGTCCAGTAGCTGTGTCCATATATCAGGCGCAGGTGTCATGGGGATCTGTGATGCTTGGAGCACAATCCAACGATCCTTCCTTGGCGTGGTCTGTCTTGGATGACCAGAAACTTCACGACGTGTGTGGATGCCTCACGTGCCCATTGGTTTCAATATCAGGCGACTGATATCCGCATGGCCCACATGCAGTTGCACCATATGACCACCTGGCTTCATGCAAACCCGCAATGCAACCCTATCAAACTCCGTCAAGTGCTGTTAACTGGCTAATGTGACTACGAGGCATCCTGTGTCTGGTAATTAAACATGCCAACTCCTTGCAATTCTAATCATTTACATATCCATCACTGGTCTGCACGTGTACCAAATTACATCTAAATTGGATAGTTCTGGGTTTTCAACTTTTTTTTCCCTGAGTGTATATGCCCTTCACTGATGAGAAATTAATCAACATCTAAGTCCTACATTCATGTACAATGCATATTAAATGAATATTTTGTCACTATTAGTCTTGATGTATCATTCTTTGAATGCACTCAATTGAATCATGGACAGTGGTTCCACATGGTAAAAAAATGAATATTCTGAAAAGGAAACATCCTTCTTCGGTTGATACATTCACTTTGTATTCTGAGAAGGTTTTTCCCTTGATTGCCTTGTACAGTATGTCTAGTGTGTTTTTTGGTATGAATGTGGCATTAATCATACAATGAAAAAAACACTGACTTGTAGTGAACATGTAAAACAAAAACATGCAGTGTCATCTATCCATTTTTCAAACCGCTTATCCTATTGGGTCACGGGGGGTCCGGAGGCAGGGAACAACCCAGGATGGGGGGCCAGCCCATCACAGGGCTCACTCACACATGCACACCTATGGTTAATTTAGCGACTCCAATTAGTCTCAGCATGTTTTTGGACTGTGGGGGGAAACCGGAGTACCTGGAGGAAACCCCACGATGACATGGGGAGAACATGCAAACTCCGCACACATGTGATCCAGGCGGAGACACGAACCCGGGTCCCAGAGGTGTGAGGCAACAGTGCTAACCACTACACCACCATGCCGCCCCCATGCAGTGTCATATATAACTGAAATAAGAAATGCTGGATTGCCTGAGTTGCATGCGTGTGTGTTTTTTAATATGGGCAACATGGTTCCCTGAGATGCCTCAGTGTTGCTCACCTCCATCTCTAACACACAGCCTCAGAAATGATTTTAAAACTACTGAAAGAAATAATTGGCTACACTGCAGCTCCACTGTTTTGTTTGGCACCCCTGCATGTCCTGCATTGTGTGGGGAAAAAAGTTGAAGGCTGTGTTACATACTGTAACACAGCTAGAATGCAAAAACACTTTATACTTCACATAAGATGGTGGACCTTATTGACAAAGGCAAATTTGTGTTGACCCCAGCAAGGCAGCTAGCGTACTTTGCATTTCTCACTTACCCGGATGTGACAATAAAGCGCTCCACTACAGTAAACCCTGCAGACAGCATTCCCCTGGAGGATGAGGGGCAGCCACATGAGTCTTTGGTTTACACTAAACTGAGAGCAGACTTGGAGAGCTCTCCCACTGAAAATAGCGAGATGGTTTTGTTTGTGGATGGCTCATGTTGGAGAGATGGGGATGCCTTGAAGGCTGGGTTTGCTGTAGTCCAGGCACAGGGTGATGATTTTCACACTCTCGTTTCAGAGCCAGTGGCACAACCCTGTTCCGCTCAATTAGTGGAGATAAAGGCTTTGACTACAGCGTGCCGGCAAGGACAACATAAGACAGTTACTATCTACACAGACTCTGCATACGCACACGGTGTATGCCATCTCTTTGGAGCAGTCTGGAAGCAAAGGGGCTTTCGCAAAAGTGACGGCTCCCCCATTCAGCATTATAATCAGATTTTGGAGTTGCTACACACAATGATGCGTCCCAAGCGTTTGGCTATTGTTAAGTGTCAGGCCCACCGCAAAGGTCGTGATTTTGTTATTCAAGGAAATGCAGCCTCTGATGCGGCAGCCAGGGCGGCTGCGCAGGTGAGTACTGCTGATCTTTTACCTATGGTGACTACAGAGCAGGTTTCTGATCTGGTGGCCCTGCAGGAGCGGGCGGGCCCCTATGAGGCCTCAGTGTGGCTAAAAAGGGGGGCCTCTAAGGATGCTAATGGTCTGTATCGCAACCATGAGGGACTTTTGGCTGCACCTCTGTCTCTGGTGAATATTTTGATAACGGATGCGCATGGTCTTGACCATTGCGCACGGGGGGAGGAGTTAAGGAAAATTACACAACAAGCTGCAAGCAATGATGGATGCAAGGTTGTCAGAATGTGAATATGAGGTGTGCATTAAGAACAATGTACGCAAAGCAATCACGGCCCCAGTAGGGCACATTCCAGTGCCTGAGGGACCGTTCAGACACTTGTGGTGGACTATGTGGACATGGGAAAAACAGCATATGGAAAGCGATATATGCTTGTGATTGTGGACAGGTTCAGCAGATGGGTGGAGACAATACCGTCCAAGGACATGGGGGCGATGACAGTGGTGAAATTCCTGATCAGAGAGTCCGAGGTTTGGGATCCCAACTGAAATAAGCTCTGATAATGGAGCTGCCTTTGTGGGGAAAGTTAAAAGTTAGTGGTTTAACAGCTGAGAATAAAACAAAAGTTGGCATGTGTGTATCACCCTCAGTTGCAGGGTATGGTGGAGAGAGTGAATGGCACACTTAAGCAGAAGCTGAATAAGATTTGCACCACCATGAAAATGAACTGGGTGGATGCCCTGTCAACAGCCTTGATGGCATATCGGATGGAAACGCACAGGTGATGCATTTGTCTCCGCATGAAATGCTGACTGGGAGACCTATGCCTGGATCGACTTGAGGGGGCATATAAGGGACCCAGCCTAGATCAGCTGGGGGATGAATTAAAGTTGTACATGAGGACTTTAACCAAAATACACAAAACTATTTCCAAACAGGAAAAGGAGAAAGCACAGAAAGAAGACACAGACCAGGAGGAGCCAGTCATCTTTCCCGGAGATAAAGTCTACCTGCGAGTGTTCCGGTGAAAGTGGCACGAGCCCCGACGAAAGGGACCCTTCAAGGTGACACGAGCCACAGCAACAGCGGTGCAGGTAGAAGGGAGTAATACGTGGTACCATTTGAACCACTGCACTAGAGTACCGCACGAAAGACAGAGTCACTGAAAACTACACAGAGGATGCAGCTGCCCTTGACTCAGATGGCCCTGATGGAGCTCCCAGAGGAGCTCCACAGCTTGGGGTGGAGTCAGTTTCAGGATCAGAGCAGAGTGAGGGCCAAGAGGGAGCATCGCAAGCAGACCAGCCACTCCAGACAGGACACGAAGCTGTGGGTTCTGGTACGGCTGACAGCAACGATGTTAGTGATGCTAATGATTTATCAGGCCCTTCAGGTCTGGGTGCACAGCAGGACCACAGGTCAGGTGAGCACAGGACAACTGACTTCACTGACTCAGCCTGGTCCTTTGATGCTGAATAACCTCTCAGATTACAGTGAGCGAAAGCGGAGAGAAATGGGGGGAGATATGGGAGTGAGGAGAGTGAGCAAATTTTAGAAGGATGCCCAGGATGAAGTAGACCTGGATGGGTTAGCAAAACGTACACTTGGAAATTGGTGGTATAAATGGGCTAAGTATACCGCCACTTCATTAGGGCAGGAGGGGTGTGTGTTGTGTGCAAGTCCTGACCCTTCAGTTAGGGTTGTCCCGTTCCCATACACTAATAAACAGTGTGAAGAATGGGAAATGGAGAGGAGTATGAGATTCTAGAAGAGTCTGTGTCAGGAGGGGCAGGCCCCTAAGAAAGTGCAGGCCCACATCTAACCAGACGGAGCGCATACCGTACTGCCCATATCAGCGTCTGATATATCAGGGAAATACTAAATATGCATAGAGGGTGGAAAAGCATTGTGGGCAGTTTAAGCCCTGGGAAGGAGGTCAGCAAGATATTATGGCGAACAAATTGAGTTTTTTTACAGCAAATTTTCCTCTCTTCATGTTGTCCCTACTGCGCAGATTAATCGTCCCATGTGCCTGCCAGCAAATATTGCTCCTTTACCTGCCGAATGCTGCCTAATTTTAATGCTGCAATTGAAAGGCTTCAAACATGATATGGGTGTGTGGGTTCTTACTAAAAAGTTATAATTCAAGTAGCCTCAATAACAGTCCATTTTGATGGCAGGTACCTGAAAGTACAACTCTGGAGGACCTTGAGAAGTGAAAGACACCTCTGCTTGACTTCATGGCCAATGCAGGTTGTCTGAGGCCTATCCGGTCAATAAGAGATGGGAATCTGCTGGAACATGACATTGTCACGTTTCAGGTCATCCACAGGGGTCAGGGTCCATTTCAGAGGTATTCTGTGTTCTGTTTACATGTACGTTAGTTAGGATCAGAATTTTATCCTTTGACCAACATGGATCAAGTTGCTATTATTTCTTTGAATATAAACTAATAAAGTAACCAGTAACACATTGATAATTAATAAGTGAGTTATAAACACTGTCTACATTCTGCGCCACCTGTTCTGCTTTGAGCCAATCACAATTACTGCTGACCAGATGGAAGATCTTTTCAGCATTCATCTGTCTCCAGAAGGTAGCAACAAGAGAGTTGCTGAGGAAATAGACTCTCCAGAAGGTAATGACCATCTCCAGGATGCAGAAGGTACTTTAATTGACCGTATAGTGTAGAAGTAAATGTTGTTTTTGTAAAACAAAATATACCTGTATAACAAAAAACACTGTAGCTAAAGTTAAATCCTCTTACTGGACAATCACCTATTTTAAATCGCTCTTCAGTTTTATCCGTTTTCCAAACCTCTTATCCTTCTGGGTCACGGGGGTCGGGAGCCCATCCCAGAAGCAATGGGCACGAGGCAGGGAACAACCCTGAATGGGGTCAAGCCCATTGCAGGGCACACTCACACACCATTCACTCACACATGCACACTTACGGGCAATTTAGCAACTCCAATTAGTCTCAGCATGTTTTTAGACTGTGGGGGAGAACCGGAAAACCCAGAGGAAACCGCACGATACCATGGGGAGAACATGCAAACTCCACACACATCTGACCCCGGCGGAGACTTGAACCCGGGTCGCAGAGGTGTGAGGCAACAGTGCTAACCACTGCACCAGCATGTCGCCCCATCCTATTAAGCTTATTGTTCAGAATTAAAAATGGGGTTATTAAGAAAGAGTAGCCTCCTATAAAATAGCCCAGCACTCCTCCCTCCAGGCCAAGAATATTGTCTTTATGGTCCAGTTCAAAATAATATCAACTGCAGAAATACGGAGCACATGTAATTTATCTGTATTTTAGATGGTAGACGAGTGGCTGGGTGACGTCGTGGCTGGATGACTTGCAGTGTAGCTTGTTATCTGTGCGTTCTGGACAGGCTGCTGACTTCTGATTACTTTTGCCATTTGGTTCGATGTTACGTCATTTCCAGGTGTGTCGGTGCCCAGTATGAAGCTAATCGCCGCATTATAGTTATGAAAAGAAGACAGAATAGCAAAGAAATTGAGGCAGAATTAATTCAACAAAGAATTAAAAATATTACTCAAGTAGATGAATCGCTTCTTGAGACTGAAGGCGACTGTATTTGCACGAACGAGCGTCGAAAAGAAATGCATTATTGTCGTGTTTAAATGAAATAGTAGTAAGTGTCACATTTGCGACGTATTACAGGAGGATGTTAATCTTAACTTTGACTGTAAAATATCATAATAAACAAGAAATGTGAGTTTTTAGTCTGCTTAAACAAGACTACCGATGTTACAGCGAGCGGACGCTGCTGCCGCGCAGGAGAAGCGAAGCGACATTGCCTTTAAAATGAGAGATTACATTCCGTGGCAGGGGGACAGTTTACAGCACGACACCGGCATTAGGCAGCAGGATGGGTGGGTTAGGTGATCTCCCAGACTGAAAGGGATTCTGGGGACTCAGGGGACAGTGTCGCCCTGAGGGACTGAGGGCCACGTCAGAGGGGGCCTGATGTAGAGGGGCCCAGACAAGGGATGGCTGATGTAGAGGAGCCAGGTGTGGAGGTGCCACATATTGAGGAACCCTGGTGATTACACTACAGGGGGCCAAATGTTGGTGGGCCAAGAGGAAGTGGCTGGGGAGTAGAAAGCATAGATGTCTTGGAGGTGGGTAGACTACAGAGATTTATGCACCCCGGGATTCCCTCAAGTGCCTCTCAGATCTAGGATGGCCAATACTCGGTCCTCCCCAGGAGTGAGAGGAGGTAAACTGGTGCTCCCTCAGTCCTCTTCTCCTGCTCCCTCCAGAGAGCTGCAGCCCTCCTTTTGGTGATGCTGACATCGTCCCTGCACTTCCCGCTCACATGCTCTGCCATGCGGCAGCAGCCATGGCCCACAGAATGTATCTTTTTCTTTGATCTCTTGCTATTTTCCTGGCATATTTTTGTGTTTTGCTAACATGCATCATGGTACAGGAAACGTACCCCAGAGCAGGACTGTAGACTAAACCATTTTCAGGAAGGGTAGGTGTGCTTGGGGTGAAAAATAACTTTAAATTAATTGATGAGATATATTAATTTTATCTGTATTATTTTGAATAAATACAGCCCCCCCGCATATTTATGACTGACCCACAAACTCACACACTGTCCACGGATGAGAACAGCGCAGACCCTGCACAGTGAAGGTTGGCAACTCCTTCCAATTTTATAGCCCAAACCACAAGTAAAAGATACCCAAAATCAGACCCTTCATAAACTTTTCTATCTCCAAAAATACTCCATAATGCTGCTTAAAATTAAGCAATGCACGCACAAGTTAAAGCTCTTTTCTTTGTAATGAATGAGGAAAGAAATAGTTTTGGATAAAGAAATGAATTAGTCTTTTTTTTCATGTGAGCATCCTCCTGCAGCATTTAAATATGGAAAAGTGGCTGATGGATGGACCTGTATTAAATTTGGGTGGGCCTGAGTGAAGCTCATTACCCTACATTTTCTTATATAGGCTTAGATATTTACAACATGGTGACTGCAACAATAATACACCCACGACTGTGGTGTTCTACCTAAAGAGCACCACTAGAGGGAGCTCACACATTCTGTCGTACTTGCCACAGTAACAGCAGTGATGTGCAGGAACAGAGTTAGAAGCCGGTAATACATATAAAAAATGTAATTTCATTAATCTGAATGGGTGGGCCCAGCAGAGCTCACCCAGGCCTATCTATAGCTCTGCCTCTGCATCAGTCCATCTCTTTGCAGTCCAAATTGTACATCTACCAAACTGGACAGAAAATTTACAACCATTCTGTTTGGTGGTCAGATTTAAGGAATGTCACATTAGTAAATTCACGTTCTACATGAACATCTGAAATTGCCAGAGACAAAATCGGCAGTACAGGCAGACCAATGTCTTTGAAACTCCTTTTTCCTTCAGCACCCTCATACTGCAAAACCTCAGTCCAAAATTCTCCATGTTGGTCTTCTCTTTGAAACTGCAACAGGAGAGCTCTCTCCACTGGTTTTATAATTCACGAAGGGAACAGGAAAGGCCCTCTTTTGGTAGGCTGCCTACTGCAGGCTCTCTTACCCGGGGATGAGGCATCTCCAGCTTACTCAAGTGACTCTGGAAATTGCATATGATACTGTGTCTGGAAGCAGTCCATGCTGCGCTTAGGAATGACGTCTGTTTTGGTGTAGAATTGAATGTGGAATTTACTGTAAATACCTAGCAAAAAAAAAAAGCTGCCAGAAAGGTATTGCAAAATTGCTGTTAATCACTGTAAAACCCCCAGCTCCATGGGTGTCCCTACAGGTGGCTGCCCTTTGCTGCCAGGTTTGCTGTTACCTTTGTCTGTGCCCGTGTGTCAAGTAGAGCAAGATGGGGTAGGTGAAAAGAGAATTTCCCCAAGGGGAGTAACAAAGCATCTTCATTTCATTTAGAAAATAATTACAAAATGTCTTTTACAGGTTTTGTCCTATGTAAATTACAGCAATTGTCTTTTTTAAACAGAAAAATAACAATTAACTGTAATCTAGTTTAAAATATTATCTTGTATTCTATTCAAAATATAGAAGTTACCTAGCAACTGGAATTGGCAATAAATGCTATTAATACTCCACAATACTGAATGTTGTTGTAGAATGCTTTCCAAGTTAATTTTTGTATTTTACATTTGCAGCTATGCAATCTATGCATATTGTTAAGTGGTTTAAATGAGACTAAGACGAAAATGACAGCCTGAGACAGAGACCCACACAGAGCAAACTCACATTAACTGGAATGACATTAACTTGAAAATTTCAGGATAATCTTAAGAACATAAGAACATAAGAACTATACAAACGAGAGGAGGCCATTCGGCCCATCAAGCTCGCTTGGGGAGAACTAAACTAATAGCTCAGAGTTGTTAAAATCTTATCTAGCTCTGATTTAAAGGAACCCAAGGATTCAGCTTGCACTACATTATCAGGAAGGCTATTCCATACTCTGACTACACGCTGTGTAAAGAAGTGCTTCCTTAAATCCAGCTTGAAATGTTCTCCCGCTAATTTCCACCTATGGCCACGAGTTCGTGTATTTAAACTAATGCTGAAGTAACTGTTTGGTTGAACAGCATCCAAACCTGTTAGAATCTTATATACCTGGATCATGTCCCCCCTCAGTCTCCTTTGCTTGAGACTGAACAGATTTAGCTCAAGTAACCGTTCCTCGTATGACATTCCTCTAAGACCAGGAATCATTTTTGTGGCCCTACGCTGCACCTTTTCTAAGGCCACAATGTCCTTTTTAAGATATGGTGACCAAACCTGCACACAATATTCTAGGTGAGGTCTCACCAAGGAATTGTATAATCTTAGCATTACCTCCCTTGACTTAAACTCCACACACCTGGAGATATACCCCAACATCCTATTGGCCTTTTTTATTGCTTCCTCACACTGGCGAGAATGGGACATGGAAGCATCAACATACACACCAAGGTCTTTCTCATGATCAGCTACCTTTATTTCAGTGACACCCATGAAATACCTGTACTTTATATTTCTGCTCCCTAGATGGAGTACCTTACATTTATCTTCACACCCGTTAACCACTTGATGGAATTCAACTTAGTCAGAGTTGCAACAAAGTCAAGTATTTTATGAATAACTATGAATAAAATGACAGCCTGAGACAGAGACCCACACAGAACAAACTCACATTAACAGGAAAGATGACATTAACATGAAAATGAGTTGCAACAAAGTCAAGTGTTTTTAAAACTGACCATATTCTAGGCTTAAAGGCCCAATTTGAAATCAGGACTGGACATAGAAATCTATTCAGAACAACATTACATTAATGTTAGAATAATGTTATATTTTTTGCTGGTCTGTGTTAATGTAATGCAACAACTCTGGTCTAATAGCTCCCTGTTACTTTAATGCTGCATGTGTGTGTAATTTATAGCAAGTTAGGCAAGCTACAGATTCAACCATTAAACTGCATTTTCATTCCACATTTTTTGACAGTTCTGTCCAAAAACATATTCCACCAAATCAGCCGTAACAAATTCCAATAACTTCAACCTTCAAATGTATTAAAGTTGATCTTTTTCAGTGTGTTCCTAAATCTTACGGTATAAGCAAAAGGTATAAATAAAAGATTAAGAACAATTTCCATTCGAATAGTGGAGAAGAGTCCTCATCTTTTGTACATGTGTCATGCTCAGAGTCCATCAATCGCCTGAGGAGAGAGGAGATGTGAGGATTGACTGAGTTGTTCTTCTCAGGCATCGTCCCACTTCTTTGGTTTACAGTCTTCATGCTGCTGCTTGGATTGATTCCAATGAAACAGTTGAAACCGCAAAATCACATGAATAAAACTTACGCTGACCCTCACTGAAGCAGCCTGGTATCTGTTTCATACCTCACTTTACAACACACAGGACTTTTTTTTTAACAATTTAAAGGCACAAGTTATTTTACTTCATGGCCAACCCATGTTTGCTAGTTTAATGGCAGAAAAATAGTCAAAGCCAGGCGCCTGGTCCACAAGGGTTGTACTCAGTCACTGGTGTATTTAGGGTGTAAACATGCTATAAACTAATTTTTTCAAACAATTTCTTTAAGAGCTACATGCGCTTGCACCTTGGTGAATTGCTATTATAATGGTGGACTTGCCAGGTAGAAGAAAAGAATAGAGGTCTGCATTCCCGTGGAACCGATGGCAATAAAGTGCTATCAAAAGTTTCATTTTTGAATGTGGGAGCATGGGGGGGGGGACAAGTGATATGTTTACAGGAAAAAAGAATTAAAACAAATGTATTTTTTTGTTATCAAACAATTATTTATTTGCATGAGTGAATAGAAAATTACATTAACTCCCTATAACGCCACATGTATCATATTTAAGACCTCTACGTCAGTAATACGATTATCCCTTTCCTCAAAAACCTGGTGTATATAATGATATACCTGTATTCTGCCCTCTGGTGGATGACCTATGTAGTTCAGATGGAAAACGTCTTTTTTTTTTCAAGAATCACTGACGGCTGCAAACACGTTGTAGCCGGCAGGATTTTCATGGGATAAGAAGTCCTATTTTGGGAACAGTTACAGTAAGCGCAATGTAGCGAAAATTAATTATATTTCAAAATGAGTCTTTATTAGTGTGAACTAACTAATAATAACTTAATATATCATGAAATATTTTATAGAAAAACGTGCTGAAAATGTGTGTATCAAATATGATACTACGGGTATGAAAATGTATTATATTTGTCAGTGCATCAGGTGTTGTTTTAGTCAATTTCTTGATTAAATTTTATACCATAATACAAACAACAATTAATATATAACCGGTACGAGTAGCGACCATATAGCTGAAAAGGGGACCTTTATTTTGATACCCCGAGGGGATTTTTATGATGATATGGGGCGCGGTATTCCATCAGATTTATACCCGCATAATCTCGCGATTCGAATCGAAGTACTGTTTGGTCTTGGAGGTTTCTTGGGAAGAGGGAGTGCGGCAAGTAGCCTAGTCTTCCTCTGGATAAGGCGGACCACTCTTCGTGAAGTTTTGGGGCATTGATGGTGAGGGACGAACGCATTTGCCCAAAGGCACAAGGGGGTGAAGTCGTGTATCCAGAACAAGATTGTTTGCAAAGACAAGGTATGGGTTTTATCTTTTTCCTAACATAGTTAATTGCTATTGAGTCGGACATAGTTTTAATTATTGACTGACGCGATGGTAATATATAAAAGAGCGACCGGAGGTGAAAACCTGATCGGCTGGTGTGAGTGCGGGTCCTCTGGAGGTAGATAAACGCTTTTGCTGTGTGGGATACATGTTGGTTTTATGTTTATTATGAGGAATGGAGTGTGGGTTTTGTAATTTCTGTTTTGGCATTTGCAGGAAACCGCAACCTTTGGGGAAAGTTGTACCCACTGTTTCTCTTCCCCTCTTTTAGGGCGCAACGTATATACTGCCTTTGTAAAATTATCTGCGAACGATACACATGTATAACTCCGCTGAGACCGTGGACTTTCTCGGGTGACTCTGTCCGTACCCTCTAGCAGGCTGTCCCTGGGCTTATTAGTTGGAGCCTGGGACCAGTGCTCTGACGACCCCAGTGTGCGTATTGGAGTGGATTTGCTGTGCGCTGTCGGTATTGGTTTTTATTTTGTTCTGCAGTGAGGACTATTTTGTTGTTTTGAGTATATGGTATTTTGATTTGTTTAAACCAGGGGTGCTAATCGAGCAATAGGGTCCCAGCCTGCTGTGAGGATATCTCTGGCTGCCCAGTGGCGCGGGCCGGGGTTTTAAACTACCTACTGGGGGATATACTTCACCAGTGGAAACATCAACCAGGTCACCGGGAGTTATTGAACCCTCCCCTTTTTGTTGCGATTGTTAATAAAACCAATAAATACTTTTATGATCCAGCCCTAATCTCTCCTGTGTGCTCGCTTTGGATACCGCTTGATTAGGGGGGTACTCGCTCAAGGTCACAAATATAATACTCAATTTTAAGCTTGATTATATCTTCCAGTATTCGTTTTGAGAATTTGACGTTTATGCTGTTTTGTCTTGTTTGTCTGTTTTGTCCATGCGGGGCGACGGAACACCAGCGACGTCCATTGTGTCCGTGTGATTCACTTTTACTCTCGCACCATGTTTTGTCTTGTTTATAAAGAATTACGGCAGGATAGCTGTGCAGAATCTTTATTGAATGACACGGAGTTTATGTTGTACTCCGTACAGGCAGGTAGAACTACTCCGACTGAGTCTCAGCGAGTATGCATAAACAGATCACGTGTGCATTAACCAATCAACATAAAGCTTCTATTTAACACGTACACATCATTTAAATAATCAATTCTGTGTCTAACAAATTATGCAATATTTTCTGCACGAATATTACACACTCTATGCAGGATTTTGTATTGTATTAACTGTAAACTGGAATTTCTAATCAGTTTATAGGTTTTTAAACATATCTTAGACCAGAAATTGTGGTCCCAGCTGACTGATAGATCTTCCACCCATGTTGCAATGAGTCATCCATTTTAGAAAGTGTCCTGTATATTTTAGACAGTAATTTGGGGGGTTTCAGATTAAGGAATTCTGCCACACTTTGCGGTATTTGTAATTTGATTTGATTAGACCTTATTTTTTTTTTTACTATAGATTTAACTTGTTGATATTCTAAAAATCTATTCTTGCTAATCCCATATTGTTTAATATGTCAAAGGGAATAAAGTCTATTCCTTCAAATATATGTTCCAAGTATTTAATACCTTTACAACTCCAATCTGGGAAGTTTATCAATTATTGTTTAGTAGTACATCAGGGTTGTTCCAGATGGGAGTACGCTTGCATGGGATTAATGAAGACTCAGTCATTTTTAGAAACTCCCAGCACGCTGTCAGAAAAGAGCTGATACTGATGCTTTTGAAGCATTCCTGTCGTTTTGATGTTTGAGCTAATGAATGGTAAATCCGAAATCTCTATCTTATTGCATAGTGCCTGTTCTACGTCTGGCCAAGGCTCATCTAAGAGGGTATGTTTTAACCACCCTGAGATGTTTTGGAGCCTGTTGGCAAAGAAATAGTGGTGAAAGTTAGGCCGATCTAGTCCTCCTTTATCCTTAGTCCTTTGCAGTGTTTCTAAGCTAATACGTGGGGGTTCATCTGAATTCCTCTGGAAAGATAGCGGAGTCCAGAGATCTAAACCAGTCAGGTGATGTTTTGCTCGGGATCATTGCAAATAAATAATTAGTTCTTGGCAAAACCATCATTTTTATTGAGGCATCCCTTCCCATAAGTGATATGGGTAGGGACTTCCACCTAACCAGATCATCCGCTACTTTCTTTAAAAGTGGGAAATGGTCTAGTTTAGTTGAATCTGCCAGCCTAGGTGTAACATTAATTCCTAAATATTTAATATCTCCAGACTACAGTGGAGAGGAAGAATTATTCTGGAAGGAGCAATTAATTGGAAGAACTGTAGATTTTAACCAGTTTATCGAATAACCTGAGACTCTTGAGAAAGAGTTTATTAATGTAATTACCTCAGAAAGAGTGGTTTGTGAATGCTGGAGAAAAAGTAACACATCATCCGCATAAAGTCTTACCTTATGTTCTACATTCCTGCATTTAATGCCTTTAATCACTGTAGCCTGTCTAATTGCTGCTGCTAGTGGTTCAATAAAAATCGCAAACAATGAGGGGGATAGAGGACATCCGTGGCTGGTGCCCCTCTTGAGACAGAAACTGGAGGATGTTTAGTCATTCGTCCTGACGCATGCTGTTGGTGAACTATATAATATTTTTAACCAGTTTATGAAAGAGTTTCTGAAACCAAATTTGCATAAAGCTGCAAATAAAAAATTCCAGTTACTGTAACTCTATCGAATGCTTTTTCTGCATTTAGAGACAGTATTGTAATTTGAAGGTTTTTATTGCATGAATAGTCTATGTCTAGATTAAGTAATCTACGTGTATTTGTTGATGAGTGCCTCCCTTATGAAACCAGTT